>NC_048571.1:74754795-75054795 GCF_013265735.2 Oncorhynchus mykiss | reverse complement strand
AAGAAGAGACGCAACACTAAACATCAACATTGACCCTTGCAGTAGCCTAGTCCGTGGTTTTTGACTTGGCCTATGTGTTGTTTTGCACACCTTGGAGAAAATGCCGCGTTGCACTATTCGGATGAAACCACTTTTCAGAAAGCTTAGACGTTAAAAATAGAGCGTACCGCTCACTGGGTTGTTATGTGGCAGTGATGTGACTCTTGTTAACAATGCGTGTCTGCGTTCAACACCTTTGAGTCGGCTTTGGGCTAGAGCACCATAATGTCCAACTACTTTGAAGTTTGACGCTATCTTGTTTTGCCTTATTATATGTATTTGTCAGTGACAGAGAATGGTAGTAGCCACCGATTCTCCCACCCTCAGAGTATGAGGGTCTGGTGGGGATGTAGAGTTGTTGACATGCTGCAGGAGGAATATTGATATATTTTGATGATATGGTAACAACTGCAGACTGCTGATTCTTAAGACTACATTCTTATCATACTATGACGAAATGGTCAGCAGCTCTACTTCAGCGTTGGCGAGAAATTAGCTATTGAACTTCACATGGACCTATTGAACACTTGGAACCTGCCAGGAAACAACCCCCTCGTCCTTACCTTAGAGCTTAGACCCTACCAACTTAATAAACATTATTTCCACGTGAACTGACGTGAAATAGACATTGAACTGACATCTGTGCCCAGCGGGTAGTTGCTTCATGTTGATCTGAACTAGAATTCTATATATAAGCAATATTGGAGCTCCTACCTGCCGTCTGATAGGGGATATGGAATTGTTGCATATTACTTATGCCTATCCAGTTTAGATCTACAAAGTGCCTATGGGCAGGGGCAGGGCTTGTAGGCCTTGGCCTAGGGGTTGTTTCTGAAAGGGAGCAATGATGACTCGTCTTACTAGAAATGATGACCATGTCCTCGCTCTGGTGAAGACTAATTATAGAGTAATTTATACTACGAGCCAAAATGAGTCACTGCATCTAATTCACAGTGACAGACACACCACGTGCTGGGCCAAAGATAGACCGTTAATCAAAATAAATCAATAGCATTTTCCCGCACCATTTATTCATATGTTGTCCATAATGGCCAGTCGACTTCGGCAACTCTCCATTTACTGTGAGGTTGTCATGAGGATAAAGAGTTATGTTTTGCCCTGAAAGGTAAGTGCGCCATAATGTGCCAGACTACAGTATTAGGTAAATGTGTCTTTCATGCCATCAAATGAACATCAGGTTTAGCGCCCTTTGAACAGTTGTTCTGTGTGACCTCAATAGCATGGCCCAACTGCATTAGTGTCCTCAATTTGTTTCAGTTAGAAAAAATGGGGGAAAAGAGAAGAGCTGCCAGGGTATGGGCATTCGCAGCCAGTTTGGAGTCCCTCTCCTCTCTCGTTTTCACATTCTCTCACTCACTCTCATTTTCACGCTCTCACCCTCTTTCTCTTTAGCTCACATGCACTTACTCATGTCATGTTCGCCAGTTTCTCTCATCTTCCACACACACACACGCAAGCACGCACGCACACACACACACACGCACACGCACACACAGATGGATAGAGCCCTGTTTTAAAATACTTACTTTAAGCTTTTGATTGTTGATGTATATATCACACTAATTCTTTGTATGTGAATTCAGCCCCTAAGTGTTTAAAATGTTTGTTTATGTATGGCCTGTCCCAAACCCTGTGGCCCGTTCTTATATAAAACCTATATACACCTGCAGTAGTTTTACAGTTACCTACGTAATGCTACGTAATACGTAATACTACGTAAAAATTAAACTGATATCTAATTTCTCCTAACCCCAGGAGTATACAAAGGGTAAGTCATTGCTATTTAGTCTATTTGCGCATAGAGGCTGGGTTAAGAGAATAATGTAATATTATGGCAGGGGTAGGACAAGCATTATGTATAGCCAACACTGTAATGAATATCTGCAGAGATGAAGGTGTGCATTCCAGTTCTCAGACGGACCGCTAGATTACACCATGTTACATCAACGAGAAAAATGAGAATTCTGAGAATGAGAGAAAAACAAATACGAAGAAAATTCAGGGCTTCCGTTCCCCCAAGATAGCTTTGGCAAAGATTCTCAGCCTTTTCTTGTGAGCTGGTAGATTCCGAAAGCATCTTTATTGACTTTGGGTGCATCCATTGCAAAGCTATGGTTGTGAATGAGTTATTATGGCTGTCTGACAAGAGAAGGAAACGAGAGAAAGAATGTGGATGTCATTGTATTGACTTCCCGGGCTGAGGTATGGAGAGAGAGGGGGGAAGCAAGCACAGGAGAACGCACACACGAATACTCTACAGCATCAGTGGCTATGCTTTGAAGTTTAAGCTTCCACAAACAGACAAAGTAGCAGCTGTCATCCCTCTCTGCTTTGGTATTTAACATAGGCCTAGTATCTGCAGAGACAAAAAGGCAAACCTCACATTCATATCAACATGTGTGCTTTGTTTTGGTGTAAAATCTCCTTTCAGCAAAGCTACAGTGCCTTGCGAAAGTATTCGGCCCCCTTGAACTTTGCAACCTTTTGCCATATTTCAGGCTTCAAACATAAAGATATAAAACTGTATTTTTTTGTGAAGAATCAACAACAAGTGGGACACAATCATGAAGTGGAACGACATTTATTGGATATTTCAAACTTTTTTAACAAATCAAAAACTGAAAAATTGGGCGTGCAAAATTATTCAGCCCCCTTAAGTTAATACTTTGTAGCGCCACCTTTTGCTGCGATTACAGCTGTAAGTCGCTTGGGGTATGTCTCTATCAGTTTTGCACATCGAGAGACTGACATTTTTTCCCATTCCTCCTTGCAAAACAGCTCGAGCTCAGTGAGGTTGGATGGAGAGCATTTGTGAACAGCAGTTTTTAGTTCTTTCCACAGATTCTCGATTGGATTCAGGTCTGGACTTTGACTTGGCCATTCTAACACCTGGATATGTTTATTTTTGAACCATTCCATTGTAGATTTTGCTTTATGTTTTGGATCATTGTCTTGTTGGAAGACAAATCTCCGTCCCAGTCTCAGACTCCATCAGGTTTTCTTCCAGAATGGTCCTGTATTTGGCTCCATCCATCTTCCCATCAATTTTAACCATCTTCCCTGTCCCTGCTGAAGAAAAGCAGGCCCAAACCATGACGCTGCGACCACCATGTTTGACAGTGGGGATGGTGTGTTCAGGGTGATGAGCTGTGTTGCTTTTACGCCAAACATAACGTTTTGCATTGTTGCCAAAAAGTTCCATTTTGGTTTCATCTGACCAGAGCACCTTCTTCCACATGTTTGGTGCGTCTCCCAGGTGGCTTGTGGCAAACTTTAAACAACACTTTTTATGGATATCTTTAAGAAATGGCTTTCTTCTTGCCACTCTTCCATAAAGGCCAGATTTGTGCAATATACGACTGATTGTTGTCCTATGGACAGAGTCTCCCACCTCAGCTGTAGATCTCTGCAGTTCATCCAGAGTGATCATGGGCCTCTTGGCTGCATCTCTGATCAGTCTTCTCCTTGTATGAGCTGAAAGTTTAGAGGGACGGCCAGGTCTTGGTAGATTTGCAGTGGTCTGATACTCCTTCCATTTCAATATTATCGCTTGCACAGTGCTCCTTGGGATGTTTAAAGCTTGGGAAATCTTTTTGTATCCAAATCCAGCTTTAAACTTCTTCACAACAGTATCTCGGACCTGCCTGGTGTGTTCCTTGTTCTTCATGATGCTCTCTGCGCTTTTAACGGACCTCTGAGACTATCACAGTGCAGGTGCATTTATACGGAGACTTGATTACACACAGGTGGATTGTATTTATCATCATTAGTCATTTAGGTCAACATTGGATCATTCAGAGATCCTCACTGAACTTCTGGAGAGAGTTTGCTGCACTGAAAGTAAAGGGGCTGAATAATTTTGCACGCCCAATTTTTCAGTTTTTGATTTGTTAAAAAAGTTTGAAATATCCAATAAATGTCGTTCCACTTCATGATTGTGTCCCACTTGTTGTTGATTCTTCACAAAAAAATACAGTTTTATATCTTTATGTTTGAAGCCTGAAATGTGGCAAAAGGTCGCAAAGTTCAAGGGGGCCGAATACTTTCGCAAGGCACTGTATAACCTATACAGAACATAGCTTTGCTTTGTTTGTCTTCAGACTAGGCCCTGCAAGGGTGATTCATTTTTCCTCGATTAAGAGCAAAAACAGTCGCAGGACTTTAAATGACCTTCTTCAGCTTTCGCCACGTCTCTGGTATTGTCAAAAGTGTGAATAATTTAGTCTATGAAAATGTCAAACAGCCCCTCTCCGTATGCCAGAAGATGTTTGGGTTTTTAAAAGTCAGCCACAGACATTACAGCACTGACAGAGGGCTCTGTTAGAAACAGCTAGCTCAGATTCTAATTAGACAGTGGCAATGCAACAGGGATCAACAAAGAATATTGAAAATTAAGTGGATGTGGATGTTGCACAGCGATAGTTTATAATGAACAGAAGTAATCAGCAGTCTGATAACTACAAGAGGACACTGATTGTCAGGAAGGCAAATGTGAATTTCATTGAGCTTTTTGCCTAAACGTTGTAGTTAGCTGTCATTGAATATCTTGTTGGTGATAGAGCATTTCATTCATGCGATGGCAAGAAAATGTATATTGTACCCTTAAAATGATCACTGTCGTTGTAACTTTTCTTCATTTTCAAGGGCTGTTCTTTTCAAACTATTTTCAATGCTTTGGATAAATATCATTGTAGGCCATCTTCTCAAGGTCTGTCTTCATGTGAAATATACTTTGTTACGGTACAATCTTAGAAAAAAGGGTTCCAAAGGGTTCTTCGACTGTCCCTGTAGGAGAACCCTTTGTGGTTCCAGGTAGAACCCTTTTTTGGTTCCTGGTAAAACCCTTTTGAGTTTCATGTAGAACCCTTTCTGGAAAGGGACCCAAAAGGGTTCTACCTGGAACCAAAAGGGCTTTACCTGGAACCAAAAAGGGTTCTTCAACGGGTTCTCCTATGGAGACAGCCGAATAACCTTTTCAAGTTCTAGATAGCACCTGTTTTTATAGACGTGTAGCATGAAGTACTTTAAAGGCCTTTCATTGTGTGTGGACATCTAATGCACATAGACACATACAGATATGACATGAACAGGTTGACTGTCTGTCTGCCTCTGCAGTGCACAGCTCTGGTCCTCGAGAGCCAAAGTCCTGCAAAATGTTTGTCCTTGCCTTAGGAACTTAATTTATCCCTGAGAAACCAGGTGAGTAGACTAGCCAAACCAGTATAGCATCCAACAATCAAACAACTGAAAACCAGCAGGTCTCCAGAACTGATAACCAGCAGAACTGCAGAACTGAAAACCAGCAGAACTGCAGAACTGAAAACCAGCAGAACTGCAGAACTGAAAACCAGCAGGACTGCAGAACTGAAACCCATCAGGACTGCAGAACTGAAAACCAGTAGGACTGCAGAACTGAAAACCAGCAGGACTACAGAACTGAAAACCAGTAGGACTGCAGAACTGAAAACCAGCAGGACTGCAGAACTGAAAACCAGCAGGACTGCAGAACTGAAAACCAGTAGGACTGCAGAACTGAAAACCAGCAGGACTGCAGAACTGAAAACCAGCAGGACTGCAGAACTGAAAACCAGTAGGACTGCAGAACTGAAAACCAGCAGGACTGCAGAACTGAAAACCAGCAGGACTGCAGAACTGAAAACCAGCAGGACTGCAGAACTGAAAACCAGTAGGACTACAGAACTGAAAACCAGCAGGACTGCAGAACTGAAAACTAGCCAGACTGCAGAAAACAAGTGGTGGTATTGTGCACCCCTGCCTTGTTCCTCTGGGGTTCTTTCCCAAACTCATTAAATTGGACTGCAGTCCTGTTGTCTCTTCTCCGACCTTCTCCCACTCTGAGTCTTCTCCTGAGTCTCAGTGGTATTGAAATGTGGGGACGGAATGGGAAGAATTAGTAAGAGATTCTTGACATCAATAAAGTACTCCCCACTCATCCCAACCCGAAGCAATACGCCTCGAATTAAAATGTCCGTCTTCCCCAAGCTGCTTAGTCACGAGCTGCTTAGTCACGGTCACTAAGGCTTCAAGTAACCTGCCAGGCAGACGCGAGCCACCCTTCTCGGGAAACAAGACTGGCATGATGCCCAAACTCATGGCATGGCAGGGGTTAGTCTATGTCGCTCTGCTGAGGCAGTTGTTATTCTACACACAGCAAGTACAGGTTTCAGGTTGAAGCGGTGCAAGCGAGCGATAAGGCTGTGTTGCCGCTAACTGCTGTTTGAAAGTGTGGACAGGGGTTGTTGTTACGTTTTAGTTATATATGTAGGTGTTTTCATACTGTTAGACTTGTTAAACTCTGTGTGAGTTCTTGTTGTTTTGGATTTTTCAGGATTATTAGCCAGAGGCAGTGAAGAGAGACAGGAAAGTAAGGAGGAGAGATGGCATGCTAGAAAGGCAGTGGCATTAACTGCTAGACCACCACAGGTCACATACTTCATGTGAGTTAATGTATCATATGTCTTGCGTGAACTATACAAGACTGTGAAAATGGTTACATGGAGGGTGACCAATACTATTCAATTATCTTCTCTCTGTACATAATATAGTAATTGCTGCTAATATGATTTATACACTACATAAACTGACACTGGCTTTAAGCTGTGTTTTTCTCCCCCCACAATTCTACGGTTTATTCTCAACGGAAAGCTAACGTTAAAAAAAGGCAATTGTTCAGTATTCCAACTCTCTGCTAATGACTGTATGTGTTATGCTTCAACGCCCACCTTAGGTCTAACAACCGTCTGTTGCCTCCTGAGAAATGTCTCTGCAATTGAAGGTCCACTTTGCTTAGCCTTATACATGACTCCAATTGATTTGTCAATAGAGATGGTGATTTCACCATGGATCAACATCCTATAATCTCCCGACAGAAAATATGTATCCCGTAACATGCTGTATCTCTAGGACCTCCATTTGGCCCTCATGATGAGACGTCTGCATCTGTACTGACCTGGGTTCAACTAATTTTTTTAAATGTTTTTTTTGTGTGAATTTTTTGGTATCCAATTGTTTTTTAGTAGCTACTATCTTGTCTCATCGCTACAGCTCCCATACGGGCTCGGGAGAGATGAAGGTTGAAAGTCATGCGTCCTCCGATACACAACCCAACCAAGCCGCACTGCTTCTTAACACAGTGCCATCCAACCCGGAAGCCAGCCGCACCAATGTGTCGAAGCCAGCCGCACCAATGTGTCGGAGGAAACACCGTGCAGTGCGCACTAACCAACCCGGCCCGCGATGAGACAAGGATTTCCCTACCGGCCAAACCCCCCCTAACCCGGTTACGACAGAGCCTGGGCGCGAGCGAACCCAGAGTCTCTGGTGGAACAGCTGGTGCAGTACAGCGCCCTTAACCACTGCGCCACCTGGCCCGGGTTCAAATACTTTAAGTGTTTGCGCTAGCCTGCCCTACAGTGCCAGATGGGTGGGGTTTTGCAGTCTTGCTACTATTCTATTGGTGCCATTGCACCAGGCAAGCTCAATCAATCCCAGCTAAAGTATTTGAAATAATTTCAAATAGTACCACACAGAGTGGGATCCATTCACTTCAATTTAATTGACAGGCCAGCCTAATAGAACATGTATGAAAATAACCACGCTGATCTATAATTGATGAGGGCCAATGGAGTGTGAAATAGTTTTTGCTCTGTGTTTGCATGTGTGTGTGTGTGTGTGTGTGTGTGTGTGTGTGTGTGTGTGTGTGTGTGTGTGTGTGTGTCCTGGATCTAGCAAGTGGGTGAGATCCTTATTGTCAGAGTCCTCTGTGGTGCTCTATGATTCATTAATGGCTCCTATCACCTAAAGAAGTTTACACAAAGCAGCGGGACATCCCCACACAGACAGAGAGACAGAGGGGGAAACAGTGCTACAGTATGTATGTGTTACATGTGTGTGTTACACAGGATGATTGCTTGGGCTATAGAGCCTATCAGATCCCCAATCATTGACAGCTCAGCAGAGACTTTTGCAACTGGCCTATTCAACGTTTCCTAACATGTCCTAATGTCCACACTAGCATTAGTATGTGTAGCAGATGAGGAGGGCAGCTTCAGGAGGGCGGTCAAGTGTGTTTGCGTGGGGGGAGCCTGAGGCTTTCTAAGCTTAGAGTATTGACTGGATTCAAAGGGAAGTAGGTGTATTGTAATCAAGGTCGAGAGAATGTTCACCTGAAAGCTTTGTGAAGAGAGTGAACATTGAACACAGCATAGCGGACCTTCTTCCATCCCTCCCTCCCTCCCTTCCTCCCTCCCTCCGTCAGTCCCACCCTCTTTCCTTCCTTCCTTCCTTCCTTCCTTCCTTCCTTCCTTCCTTCCTTCCTTCCTTTCTTCCTTCCCTCCCTCCCTAGATTGAGAATAATTTTTGGAGGTTCGACAATGGCCTCTAACTCAGAGCAGTGACAAATAGAGACACCAGAGATAGAGAGAAAGTGAATGAGAGAGAGAGAGAGCGATACAGAGGGAGGTACTGATGAAAGGGGGAGAGATAGGCAGAGTGAGGCAGACAGAGAGGAAGAACAAACACCTCTCGCTCTCTTCCGATTGTTCATTGGTCCCCACTTCACCCCGTCAATACAACACCCGTAGAATCCATTTTCACAAGTCACTGTGCCACATCACCCCCATACAAGATAGGCTACGGTAATGTGGGCCTTTCCTTCTAAAGCCTATCTGTTCCCTGTTGGCACTCTCTCCAACTCTCTCCTTCTGTTTTTCTACCTCCCTCTCATATTCTGATCTCTCTTTCTCACTACATCCCGCAGTCTCTCCCCATACCTAAGACCTCTCTCTGAATGGCCTCAATCAAATCGCTTGCCTTCCTAGTGTGAATGATAGCCTAGCCGCTAGCCAGCCGGCCTGTTTCTGGCACTCTCTCTAATGGAGATAAAATGGCCGTCTCTCGACAGATGCATCTCTGTGAGGTGCTGGTCGAGCTGCCGGCCGCTCAATCATAACAGTGAACCTGGGAACTGCAGTGAGTAAAGGTCTTTGTCTTGTGTTTTCATGATAGAATGTGTTATGGTGTCAAAGGTGAGACAGGTGAGATATACTGTACTGTAGGTCTAATGTGCAACCTGCTTATTGGATAACTCCAGGGAGGTAGTGGTAAAAAAAGGATGGGAAACATTTATTGCCAGTAAAGATAAACATTATCGGTAGCACTAACGGTAGCACTAATTTAGCATAATAGTGCATAAAATGTTACTCACAGGAATTTTCAAGTGTTTGTCAACTGTACATCCCCTGGTTAAATCAGTGATGGAGAAAAAAAATGGAATTCTTAACAGAGCATTAGCTCAAATCCGAGGACACAGGTATCTATCCCTCTCGTAAGGAGATTAAATAATTGTTGGAGAATTAGACCGAGACCTTCTTGCTTCTCAATTTACTAAAAGGCTTCATTGTAATACGTGTTCCCTGGTGTGTATCTGGATAAGAAATTAAATTAAAGAGATGTGCTCTGCTTTACTTGTTCCTCTGTCGTCTATGTTCAATCCAGTTGTTATGTGAACACTGGCACGGTAATCATCTCTCCCCATTGAGGTGAACAGAATCAATTTAACCGACGGTGTCTGTGACTAGAATACTGTATTCTGACTTCGGATTAGGCTGTTGAGCATATGAGATGGAGTCGTCAAAGCTCGTTTCTGACTCTCAATTATTGTGTTGCAGCCTTACAGTCAAGGGCCCTATAAGGAATACATAGCAAGCATAGCATAGCATAGCATAGCATAGCATTACAGTTCACAATACCTTTGTAATCATGTAATAAGCATGAATTCATTATAATTATGAATTCATTATCTCTGCATTTAGTTGTACAGTAATTAAATGATTTTGGGTTTCCTGTTTGACAGTCCAAGAGCATGTCTACTTTACTGTTTTGTGTGTGACGTTCAGACCTGGGTTCAAATACTATTTGAAACCATTTCAAATACTATATCTGTGCTTGAATGAGCTTGTCTGGGTTAATGGAACCACTCAGAATAGTCAAAATACTGCAAACTCCGCCCATACGGCATTTCAGGAACATTAAGTAAACGCTCAATGTAGATTTTAAATACTATTTGAACCCAGGTCTGTTAGTGTGACATTGTCCTTCCCGTGTTTTCCAGTGGAGCGGACACATTGTGTGTCCCTTCTAAGCACTGTGTAGGATAAGCCCTGTAATTGCTTTGTTGTTGAAGATAGGTAGCTATAGAGCAATTCCCCAGCACAAATTGCATATTAACTTCGACTTCATGCACCCGGAGAACAATAAAAACAATGTGGCACAATTAATAGCTTGACACCACTGAAGAAAACACAAGAGGAAAGAAATGAACACCATGTCATGACTAGGTTTTCCATATTGTCTTGTACTGCACAGATTCCATGTGCATTTTCACTGTGTGTTTTTTATTGCTTTGATCAGCCTGTCACCACAGGCTTAATTCAGATTCAAATTTTACCAGATGAAAGTTTATTCAGGAGCTTCAAAGATTGAAAGGTCTGTGTGTGTGTGTGTGTGTGTGTGTGTGTGTGTGTGTGTGTGTGTGTGTGTGTGTGTGTGTGTGTGTGTGTGTGTGTGTGTGTGTGTGTGTGTGTGTGTGTGTGTGTGTGTGTGTGTGTGTGTCCTGGATCTAGCAAGTGGGTGAGATCCTTATTGTCAGAGTCCTCTGTGGTGCTCTATGATTCATTAATGGCTCCTATCACCTAAAGAAGTTTACACAAAGCAGCGGGACATCCCCACACAGACAGAGAGACAGAGGGGGAAAGAGGGAGAAATATAGAGATAGAGAGGTGGGAAGATACATAAGTGGCAAGAGAGAGAATGAGAGAGAGAGAGACGGAAAGACAGAGAGAGAGAGAGAGAGAGAGAGAGAGAGAGAGAGAGAGAGAGAGAAATAATGGTGTTCCAAAAAGGTCCAGTCGCCAGGACCACAAATACAAATTCCATCTAGACACCATTGCCCTAGAGCACACAAAAAACGAAACATACCTTGGCCTAAACATCAGCACCACAGGTAACTTCCACAAAGCTGTGAATGATCTGAGAGACAAGGCAAGAAGGGCATTCTATGCCATCAACAGGAACATAAAATTCAACATACCAATTAGGATTTGGCTAAAAATACTTGAATCAGTCATAGAGCCCATTGCCCTTTATGGTTGTGAGGTCTGGGGTCCGCTCACCAACCAAGATTTCACAAAATGGGACAAACACCAAATTGAGACTCTGCATGCAGAATTCTGCAAGAATATCCTCAGTGTACAACCTAGAACACCAAATAATGCATGCAGAGCAGAATTAGGCCGATACCCACTAATTATCAAAATCCAGAAAAGAGACGTTAAATTCTACAACCACCTAAAAGGAAGCGATTCCCAAACCTTCCATAACAAAGCCATCACCTACAGAGAGATGAATCTGGAGAAGAGTCCCCTAAGCAAGCTGATCCTGGGGCTCTGTTCACAAACACAAACACACCCACATTACACAGATCCACAAAGAATTCGAAAACAAACCCAATTTTGATAAACTCCCATATCTACTGGGTGAAATTCCACAGTGTGCCATCACAACAGCAAGATTTGTGACCTGTTGCCACAAGAAAACACTGTATATATACATAATGTGACATTTGTAATATCTTTATTATTTTGAAACTTCTGTATGTGTAATGTTTACTGTTAATTTGTATTGTTTATTTCACTTTTGTATATTATCTACCTCACTTGCTTTGGCAATGTTAACACATGTTTTCCATGCCAATAAAGCCCCTTGAATTGAATTGAATTGAGAAAGAGAGAGAAGGAGAGTCCGCCAGGTTCAGAATGTAGCTCAGGAAAACAATGAGCAGTAATGCACAAGCTTCGAGTATGCCAGAGAGCTCAGGAAGGGCACCCGATGATAGTGCATGGCATAAATAGGTATTTTTTAGGGGCCTTGCTTTTGATCTGTCACGACAGAGACAATTTGTTTTTCACTTTGTATGCTGGTGTTCAGTTGCTCCTTTGTGTCAAATCGCCTTTTATTATTGTTATGTATTTTTTACCAGCGTACAATTTGTCATTTCATATGATTCAACCTTTTTATCTGCAGTACGTTTGACGTGATAAAAAACGTGTTTTTCTCAGCACATTTTGTTTTTCAAATAGCTCTCTTAGTGTTGTCGTATTACTGTGGGTGTTACAGCAGAAAACTCCATATGCTGTCTTTGACACCTTTAATAACAGAAAGTTACAGAACAACTTCATACATCTCTTGGAAGGGAACGTAATGCTTCAGATGACATTCTGTTCTGGCACCACTGAGGAACAACTTCATCTGGAACGCCACGTTTGACACAGTAACAATATAGGAATATGCAGTGCATTATGGGTGATGGTGACTTTTATTAGTAATTTCTGTTTTGGTCCTCAGACTGTTATAAATGCTCAAGAAACGCTTTATGACTGAGAGTCAGACACTGGTTTCGTGTGGACCATGGCCACCAGCAGTATACCCAGCTAACAAATGTTGCTTCACAGAATGTAGTGGGAAAGTTATTTGTCATTAAACCAAACCGTAACACTCTATCATCCCCCCCCACCCACACCACCTGTTTTGGGCCCAGTTCAAAAGTAGTGCACTACATAGGGAATAGGGTGCCATTTGGGACATGTTTTTCTTATCACTGTGGCGGGTGTCTGAAACAACCTAATTACTCACTGTAGAGTCTGAGATTGCAATCTCCTCCATTTCCATATTTTCTATGTTGCTGCACTATCTACATTCTCTGGTATCCTCCACAAATTCAAAGTGCAGAATAAAAGCACAGTTTGTGAGCGTATAAGAACTCGTACTGTGATCTTTGAAAAATGCTTTGATCACTTGGATGCTTTCATTTCATTTCATTTTTGCTAATGCATTCTCTTTGTTTTGTGTGCAGCGCTGTGTGAGGTCAAATCAAATCAAATTGTATTTATCAGCCGAAAATCACTGGTGTAGACTTTACAGTGAAATGCTGGCTTAAGAACCTTTCCCAAAGATGCAGAGTTTAAAAAGAACAATGAAAAATAGAATAGTAGCTAACACGAGGAATGAAATAAAATACACAAGAATGGAGCTATATACAGGGAGTGCCAGTACCAAAGCAATGTGCAGAGGGAAGAGGTACACTACATAACCAAAAGTATGTAGACACCTGCTTGTTGAACATCTCACTCCAAAATCATGGGCATTAATATGGAGTTGGTCCCCCCTTTGATGCTACAACAGCCTCCACTCTTCTTGGAAGGCTTTCCACTAGATTTATTTACTATTTATTCATTGATCTGGCCAAGGCTTTCGACTCTGTCAATCACCACATCCTCATCGGCAGACTCAACAGCCTTGGTTTCTCAAATGATTGCCTCGCCTGGTTCACCAACTACTTCTCTGATAGAGTTCAGTGTGTCAAATCGGAGGGTCTGTTGTCCGGACCTCTGGCAGTCTCTATGGGGGTGCCACAGGGTTCAATTCTTGGACCGACTCTCTTCTTCTTCTCTGTATACATCAATGTCGCTCTTGCTGCTGGTGAGTCTCTGATCCACCTCTACGCAGACGACACCATTCTGTATACTTTCGGCCCTTCTTTGGACACTGTGTTAACAACCCTCCAGGCAAGCTTCAATGCCATACAACTCTCCTTCCGTGGCCTCCAATTGCTCTTAAATACAAGTAAAACTAAATGCATGCTCTTCAACCGATCGCTACCTGCACCTACCCGCCTGTCCAACATCACTACTCTGGACGGCTCTGACTTAGAATACGTGGACAACTACAAATACTTAGGTGTCTGGTTAGACTGTAAACTCTCCTTCCAGACCCATATCAAACATCTCCAATCCAAAGTTAAATCTAGAATTGGCTTCCTATTTCGCAACAAAGCATCCTTCACTCATGCTGCCAAACATACCCTTGTAAAACTGACCATCCTACCAATCCTCGACTTTGGCGATGTCATTTACAAAATAGCCTCCAATACCCTACTCAACAAATTGGATGCAGTCTATCACAGTGCAATCCGTTTTGTCACCAAAGCCCCATATACTACCCACCATTGCGACCTGTACGCTCTCGTTGGCTGGCCCTCGCTTCATACTCGTCGCCAAACCCACTGGCTCCATGTCATCTACAAGACCCTGCTAGGTAAAGTCCCCCCTTATCTCAGCTCGCTGGTCATCATAGCATCTCCCACCTGTAGCACACGCTCCAGCAGGTATATCTCTCTAGTCACCCCCAAAACCAATTCTTTCTTTGGCCGCCTCTCTTTCCAGTTCTCTGCTGCCAATGACTGGAACGAACTACAAAAATCTCTGAAACTGGAAACACTTATCTCCCTCACTAGCTTTAAGCACCAACTGTCAGAGCAGCTCACAGATTACTGCACCTGTACATAGTCCACCTATAATTTAGCCCAAACAACTACCTCTTTCCCGACTGTATTTAATTAATTTATTTATTTTGCTCCTTTGCACCCCATTATTTTTATTTCTACTTTGCACATTCTTCCATTGCAAAACTACCATTCCAGTGTTTTACTTGCTATATTGTATTTACCTTACCACCATGGCCTTTTTTGCCTTTACCTCCCTTCTCACCTCATTTGCTCACATTGTATATAGACTTGTTTATACTGTATTATTGACTGTATGTTTGTTTTACTCCATGTGTAACTCTGTGTTGTTGTATCTGTCGAACTGCTTTGCTTTATCTTGGCCAGGTCGCAATTGTAAATGAGAACTTGTTCTCAACTTGCCTACCTGGTTAAATAAAGGTAAAATAAAAAAAATAAAAAAGATGTTCCACTACTTGCTTCCATTGAGTCATAATAGCATTAGTGAGGTCGAGCACTGATGTTGGGCGATTAGGCCTGGCTTGCAGTTGGCGTTCCAATTCATCCCAAAGGTGTTCGATGGGGTTGAGATCAGGGCTCTTTTCAGGCCAATCAAGTAATTTCTGTATGGACCTCGCTTTGTGCACGGGGGCATTGTCATGCTGAAACAGGAAAGTACCTTCACCAAACTGTTGCCACAAAGTTAGAAGCACAGAATCATCTAGAATGTAATTTTATACTGTAGCATTAAGATTTCCCTCCACTGGAAATAAGGGGCCTAACCTGAACTATGAAACAGCCCCAGACCATTATTCCTCCAAAATGTACAGTTGGCACTATGCATTGGGTCAGGTAGCGTTCTCCTGGCATCCGCCAAACCCAGATTAGTCCGTCGGACTGCCAGAGGATAAAGCAGGATTCAGAGAACAGAGGATGCTTTGCGCACAGTGATCTTAGGCTTGTTTGCGGCTGCTCAGCCATGGGAACCCATTTCATGCAGCTCCCGACGAACAGTTAATGTGCTGACATTGCTCCCAGAGGCAGTTTGGAACTCGGTAGTGAGTGTTGCAACAGAGGACAGACTATTTTTACGAGCTTCAGCACTCAGCGGTCCTGTTCTGCGAGCTTGTGTGGCCTACAACTTCACAGCTGAGCCGTTGTTGCTCCTAGACGTTTCGACATCACAATAACAGCCCTTACAGTTGACCGGGGCAGCTTTATCAGGGCAGAAATTTGACTAACTGTTTTGTTGGAAAGGTGGCATCCTATGATAGTGCCACGTTAAAAGTCACTGAGCTCTTCAGTACAGGCCATTCTACTGCCAATGTTTGTCTATGGTGATTGCATGGCTGTGTGCTTGACCTGTCAGTAACGGGTGTGGCTGAAATACCCAAATCCACTCATTGAAGGGGTGTCCACATACCACATACTTTTGTATATATAGTGTACTTGAGGTAGATGTGTACATGAAGGCAGGGTAAAGTGGCATATGGATAGATAATTATAAGTAATAAACAAATAAAGCAGCAGCAAATTTTGCGTTTAAAAGTAAGTATGTGTGTGTGTGTGTGTGTGTGTGTGTGTGTGTGTGTGTGTGTGTGTGTGTGTGTGTGTGTGTGTGTGTGTGTGTGTGTGTGTGTGTGCGGTGCAATTGCCGCACAAAGCTGTGATGCAGCCAGTCAAGATGCTCTCAATGGTGCCACTATAGAACATTTTGAGTATCTGAGAGCCCGTGCCAAATCTTTTCAGCCTCCTGAGGGGGATGAGGCGCTGCTGTGCCCTCTTCACGACTGTGTGAGTGTGTATGGACCATGTTAAATCCTTAGTGATGTGGACGCCAAAGAACTTGATGCTTTCGACAGCCCTGTCCATGTGAATGGGGGCGTGCTTTCCCTTCTTTCTCCTATAGTCCACAATCAGCTCCTTGGTTTTACTGACGTTGAGGGAGAGGTTATTGTCATGGCACCACAATGCTAAGTCTCTGACCTCCTTCCTGTAGGCTGACTTCACGCCATCAGTGTTCAGGCCTACCACTGTTGTGTCGTCAGCAAACTTAACTTCTTGCGACGAGCAAACCCGTATCCGGGAGTGTAATCATAGCCTCAAGCGCATTACCATAACGCAACTTTTCCTATTCATGAAAATCGCAAATGAAATGAAACAAATATATTCAAACACAAGCTTAGCCTTTTGTTAACAACACTGTCATCTCAGATTTTCAAAATATGCGTTACAGCCAACGCTAGACAAGCATTTGTGTAAGTTTATCATGGCATAATGCTATGCTAGGCTCTGCTGGCAGCAGGCAACATTTTCACGAAAATAAGAAAAGCAACCAAATTAAATAATTTACCTTTGAAGAACTTCAGATGCTTTCACTCAGGAGACTCCCAGTTAGATAGCAAATGTTCATTTTTTCCAAAAATAATATTTTTGTAGGCGAAAAAGCTCTCGTTTGTTCATCCTGCTTGGCTGAGAAATCTACCGAAAAATACTTCAACTATAACGCCAAACTTTTTTCAAAATTTGCTCCATAATATCAACAGAAACACGGCAAACGTTGTTTGGGATCCATCCTCAAGGTGTTTTTAACATATGTATTCGATAATATCTCCGTCGAGGCAATTGGTTTCTCATAAGAAACGATTGGAAAAATGGCTACCTCAGTATTTTACGCAAGATTTTCTCCGGGAGACACCATGTGACCACTCGCTATATATGGTCCCTTACAGCCATTCTCCAATGGAAAAGCCTAAAAAGCTCATTTGTAGCTCATTCACGGCCATATAAGGAGTCATTGGCATGAGGCGGTTTAAAAAAATGAGGCACTTCCTGATTGGATTTTTATCTGGGTTTCGCCTGTAACATCAGTTCTGTGGCACTCACAGACAATATCTTTGCAGTTTTGGAAACATCAGAGTGTTTTCTTTCCAAATCTGTCAATTATATGCATAGTCGAGCATCTTTTCGTGACAAAATATCTTGTTTAAAACGGGAACGTTTTTCATCCAAAAATTAAAATAGCGCCCCCTATATCCTTAATGATAGTGTTGGAGTCATGCGTGGTCACGTAGTCGTGAGTGAACAGGGAGTACAGGAGGGGACTAAGCACACACCCCTCAGGAAGTTCAGGATCCAGTTGCAGAGGGAGGTGTTCAGTCCCAGGTTCCCTAGGTTGGTGATGAGCTTGAAGGGGACTATGGTGTTGAACGCTGAGTTGTAGTCTACGAACAACATTCTCACATTGTTATTTCCCCTCTTGTCCAAGTGGGAGAGGGCAGAGTGAAGTGCAATTAAGATTGCGTCATCTGTAGATCTGTTGGGGCGGTATACAAACTGGAGTGGGACTAGTGTGTCTGGGATGATGGTGTTGATGTGTGTCATTACCAGCCTTTAAAAGCACTTCATAATTACAGATGTGAGTACTACAGGGTGATAGTCATGTAGGCAGGTTATCTTGGAGCTCTTGGGAACAGGGACAATGGTGGTCATCTTGAAGCATGTTGGGATTACAGACTGGAACATGGAGAGAATGAACATGTCTGTGAAGAATCTAAAGAGGCCCTTGAAGAGCGAAATGACTATGGTGGAGTGGGGTCCATGTCCCCCCCCTATAGGTTTAGTTTTTTTTGCGGCCGGAGTCCGCACCTTAGGGGGGTGGGGTACTGTCACACTCTGACCATTATTTCAGTTGTTTGTTTCTATGTTTTGTTTGGTCAGAGTGTGATATGAGTGGGCATTCTATGTTGTATGTCTATTTTGTCTGTTTCTATGTGTTTTGGCCTGATATGGTTCTCAATCAGAGGCAGGTGTTTGTCGTTGTCTCTGATTGGGAACCATATTTAGGTAGCCTGTTTTGTATTGTGGGGTGTGGGTTGTGGTTATTGTTCCTGTTTCCAGTGTTCCTTTGTTCACGTTACGGGACTGTTTCGGCTTTGTTCATTTAGTCAGTTTATTGTTTTGTTCGTTGTTTAAGTTTTCAATTAAAATGGATTATCATCACGCTGCATTTTGGTCCGATCCTTACTCGTCCTCCTCGGACGAAGAGGAGGAGTTTCGTGGCAGAATACCCCACCTACAATGGACCAAGCAGCGTGGTAACGGCCAGCAGCAGCAGCGGCAAAGAACGCAGGACTTATATACTTGGGATGAGATTCTAGACGGCGAAGGACCCGGAGCACAGCCAGGGGAATATCGCCGCCCCAAAGCAGAGCTGGAGGCAGCGAAAGCAGAGAGGCGCCGGTATAAGGAGGCAGCACGGCTGGAAGCCCGAGAGGTAGCCCCAAAAAATTATTGGGGGGGCACACAGTGTTATGCGGTGGAGCGCACAGTCTCCCCAGTGTGTGTGCATAGCCCGGTGTGGTACATTCCAGCTCCTCGTATCGGCCGGGCTAGAGTGGGCATCGAGCCAGGTGCCATGAAGCCGGCTTTACAAATCTGGTCTCCAGTGCGTCTCCTCGGGCCGGCGTACATGGCACCAGCCTTACGCATGGTGTCCCCGGTTCGCCAGCACAGCCCAGTGCAGGCTATTCCACCTCGCCGCACTGGCCCGGCTACCGGGAGCATTCAACCAGGTAAGGTTGGGCAGGCTCGGTGCTCAAGAGCTCCAGTGCGCCTGCACAGTCCGGTCTATCCAGTGCCACCTCCACGCACCAGCCCTCTGGTGGCAGCCCCCCGCACCAAGCTGTCTCTCGTCTCATCCCTACAGGTGCTCCCGCCTGTCCAGCGCTGCCAGAGCCTTCCTCCTGTCCAGCGCCGCCAGAGTGTCCCGTCTGTCCTGAGCCGCCAGAGTGTCCCGTCTGTCCTGAGCCGCCAGAGTGTCCCGTCTGTCCTGAGCCGCCAGAGTGTCCCGTCTGTCCTGAGCTGCCAGAGTGTCCCGTCTGTCCTGAGCCGCCAGAGTGTCCCGTCTGTCCTGAGCCGCCAGAGTGTCCCGTCTGTCCTGAGCCACCAGAGTGTCCCATCTGTCCTGAGCCGCCAGAGTGTCCCGTCTGTCCTGAGCCGCCAGAGTCTCCCGTCTGTCCTGAGCCGCCAGAGTCTCCCGTCTGTCCTGAGCCGCCAGAGTCTCCCGTCTGTCCTGAGACGCCAGAGTCTCCTGTCTATCCTGAGCTGTTAGAGCCGCCAGTCTGTCCTGAGATGTCAGAGCCGCCAGTCTGTCCTGAGCTGTCAGAGCCGCCAGTCTGTCATGAGCCGTCAGTCAGCCAGGAGTTGCCAGATCCGTCAGTCAGCCAGGAGCCCCCAGAGCCGTCAGCCAGCCAGGAGCCGCCAGAGCCGTCAGCCAGCCAGGACCTTCCAGAGACGTCAGCCAGCCAGGAGCTGCCAGAGCCGTCAGCCAGCCAGGAGCTGCCAGAGCTGTCAGCCAGCTATGAGCTGCCAGAGCCGTCAGCCAGCCAGGAGCTGCCAGAGCCTTCAACCAGCCAGGAGCTGCCAGAGCCGTCAGCCAGCCAGGAGCTGCCAGAGCCATCAGCCAGTCCAGAGCTGCCCCTCAGTCCGGAGATGCCCCTCAGTCCGGAGCTGCCCCTCAGTCCAGAGACGCTCCTCAGTCCAGTGGGGCCTTTAATTAGGGTCTTAAACCCAAGGTCGGAGGCAAGGGTCGCCACTCTAAAGAGGCCCTTGAATGACTATGGTCGTCCCGCACCAGAGCCGCCACCGCGGTCAAATGCCCACCCAGACCCTCCCCTATAGGTTTAGGTTTTGTGGCCGGAGTCCGCACCTTAGCAGGGGGGGGGGGGGGGGGGGGGGGGGGTCTGTCACACTCTGTCACACTCTGACCATTATTTGAGTTGTTTGATCTATGTTTTGTTTGGTCAAGATGTGATATGAGTGGGCATTCTATGTTGTCTAGTTTGTCTGTTTCTATGTGTTTTGGCCTGATATGGTTCTCAATCAGAGGCAGGTGTTTGTCGTTGTCTCTGATTGGGAACCATATTTAGGTAGCCTGTTTTGTATTGTGGGGTGTGGGTTATTGTTCCTGTTTTCAGTGTTCCTTTGTTCACGTCACGGGACTGTTTTGGCTTCGTTCATTTTGTCAGTTTATTGTTTTGTTCGTTGTTTAAGTTTTCAATTAAAATGGATTATTATCACGCTGCATTTTGGTCTGATCCTTACTCGTCCTCCTCAGACGAAGAGGAGGAGTTCCGTGACATGCGTAAAAGGCATTTAGCTCATTTGGGAGTTCTGCGTCACTGGGCAGCTCATGGCTGGGTTACCCTTTGTAATCCTTTATTGTCTGCAAGCCCTGCCACATACGACGAGCGTCGTAGCCGTTGTAATAGTATTCCACATTCCTCCTGTATTGTCCTTTTTCATATTTGGTGTCTCGTTGGAGGTCGTAACGGGATTTCTTGTATGCGTCCACGTCCGTGTCCCGTTCATTGTTAGACGTAGCTTTAGCCCAGCCTGGATGTTGCCTTTAATCCATGTTTTTTTGTTAGGGTACATTCTTATCGTCACTGTGGGGATTTTTTAAATTTTTTTTTACCTGTATTTAAGTAGGCAAGTCAGTTAAGAACAAATTGTTATTTTCAATGACGGCCTAGAAATAGTGGGTTAACTGTCTGTCCTCGTCTATGCACTTATTGATGAAGCACGTGACTGTTGTGGTATGGTTCATAAGGAAACGTTGTCAATGAATCTGTGAATGTAACGGTTTTCCGTATGAGAAGGAGAGTCGGACCAAAATGCGGCGTGTCTATTGCAATCCATGTTTAATGAAGTAACACACTAAACACAAACACTATCAAAACAATAAACTTAACGAAAACCGAAACAGCCTATACTTGTGTAACCTAACACAGAACAATGACATCAGGACACTAAGGACAATAAGGACAATCACCCACGACAAACTCAAAGAATGTGGCTGCCTAAATATGGTTCCCAATCAGAGACAACGATAAACACCTGCCTCTGATTGAGAACCACTTCAGACAGCCATAGACTTAGCTAGAACACCCCACTAGCTACAATCCCCATAAATACACACCACATACAAAAACCCATGCCACACCCTGGCCTGACCAAATAAATAAAGATAAACACAAAATACTTTGACCAGGGTGTGACAGTGAATTGGGAGCTTTAACAGTTGGGAGCCTTCTTGTTCTATACTATGCTTCATAAGGACATCAAGAGATACGCAGAGAAGATGCTTCTAACATCTGATTCAGGGTCAGTATGGTGAAGGTCAGTATTGGGGGTTGGGTAATCTGATCCTAGATCTGTGGTTAGGAGCCACTTCTATTTCTACCTCAAGCCTCACCAGATACAAAGATGTCCAAAGTCAGCCTGTAACATCACATACCATACTAACTATTGGTCAAACCTTAACCGTGCACTTGTCTGTGGGTAGTAGAGCAACCAAACTATAATACGACTAAGCAAATTCTTTCCCAGAGCCGGGTTTCTATTTCCATTGCCAGGTAATACAATCTGTGTCTTTCAAGGCAAAATATCAAGTCAAACTTTCCCTGTCTTCGTTTATAGCTCAGCATAAACCTGAGTCCCCTGGGTACAGGGCCCATCCATGTCAGTCAAATCGTAGCCTGTTCCTGATTAACTTGCCTCATCCTATCACACGACCCTTATAGCTTATATTTGAGGAGAACAGTATTAACGACATCATCCATTTTTTTACTGCATCACAAGGGTTTAGCGTTTTGATGCTAATTCATGCCAATCTAAACTCCCCTATGTCCCTTTTCTGCTTGTCTTTTTTCTTTGACTGAATCATTATTTTTGGGAGATTTCAGTTAAGAATGTTTTTATATTTGATTTGGGTTTGACAGATTTATGATAGCTTTGAACGGCACCTCAATGTCAGTGATCGTCTGAGTGAGTGTGTGATGTATGTTGATCCCTCACGGATTATCGATGAGTAAATAAACAGAGAAATAGCTCTGTTATTCTCTTAAAGGCTTGCAAAAAGTGAAAACCATTTTCTCCCTAGATTAGCTATAGGTTCGGATAGAATGGGATTTATTGTGAGGTAATAATGGGAAAATGGAATTGTGTCCATTTAATCTGCTGTAAATTTTTTTGGTTAGGAGCTGAGATTTGATGGTCACAGTAACATACCTATTTTCTGTAATGGGGAAATGGGAGAGCATCATACTGTAGCTAGGTATGAAAGCGCTGGTATGAAAGAGCTGGTATGAAAGATCTGGTATGAAAGAGCTGGTATGTGTGCATGTGCAGTCATTTACATTTGACATTTTAGTAATTTAGCACTCACTCTTATCCAGGGGGACTTGCTCAAGGGCACATTGACAGATTTACACATTGCCAGGGTTTCAGACAGTCATACATAACATAATAGAACAGATAGACAGACAGACAGACAGACAGACAGACAGACAGACAGACAGACAGACAGACAGACAGACAGACAGACAGACAGACAGACAGACAGACAGTGCACTTAACACATGATTGTATGCATACATGTTATAATATTATATTACTTGATTATTTGTGCTTGCAAACATACTACATCTCCTAGCCTAGCCATCTATCAAGCCTCATGAAACTGGTTTAGCACACCATTGTTCACGGGATCTGACAGGCAGACAAAGAGAGACAGAGAGTCTGGTGAAGAGAATAGTGCTAAATCACAAGCGTGGAAAATCAATTGATTTCAGAAGAGGAGATAAACATTGAAGCCACAACACCGCTTAGCCTGTGAAACAGCTGGAATTGACTGATTTCTTTGCCTGGGGATTGTAACACTTGGCACTCACAACCCTAATTGTTGTCCCTGCATTCATGCATGTGTTTGGGGTGTACCAATAGAAATAACTATACTTCTGATTACATCTTATGGTGACTAACTTACTATGGCTAACTCCTGATGAAATTGGTCAGAACTCTGCCCAATTGGGTCCGATGGTCTCTCTGTGAACTGGTCAGTATGAAGAGAATCACTTCAGTAAATCGTGTTAAGGTCGATGGTGCTTTCTTCACACACTAGTTTTTAGAAAGAAACAAGGATCAGACCTCACGTGGTGTAGCTGGCAGGAGAATGCCAGAAGCTTCAGAAATGCTCAAAGAAACAGAAGAGAAATATGTGGGAGCAAGACCAGAAGGTGTCAGAGGAAGGCTCCAGCCACCCTAGTAATAGGCTGTTCTCTCTGCTACCACACCGCAAGCGGTACCGAAGCACCAGGTTTAGGTCCAAAAGGCTTCTTAACAGCTTCTACCCCCAAGCCATAAGACTCTTGAACAGCTAATCAAATGGCTACTCGGACTATTTTTATTTTCCTCAAACCACCCCCATTTTTACGCTGCTGCTAATCTCTGTTTATTATCCATGCATAGTCACTTTACCCCTACCTACATGTCCATATTACCTTAATTATCTTGACTAACTGGTGCCCCCGCACATTGACTCTGTACCAGTACCCCTTAAATACAGCCTTGCTACTGTTAATGTATTGTTGCTCCTTAATAATTTGTTATTTTCCTATTTTATTTTAACAAATTTTACTTCAGTTTATTTTAGTATATACTTGCTTAATACCTTTTTTTCTTAAACTGCATTGTTGGTTAAGGGCTTGTAAGTAAGCATTTCACTCTAAGGTCTACATCTGTTGTATTAGGCGCATGTGACAAATAACATTTGATTTGTTTTTTTTGCTCCATCCAACCAAGAGCTGTTTCTTACACCAGTGAAGAAATCCCTTTAAGAGGTTATGAGGCATTAGAACTGCTTCGGTTCAAAAACATGTCCGTTAGTCGCTGCTGTATATGTCATCCTGTAAATCGCCTTGAGTGACTGACCATTTATGTGCTTGATTAAATATATAGTTATATACTTACATACTTATATACTTATATTTGATGCTTCCAATTTTGAATCTTTAATTGAATCATCCAATTTAGGATGTAATATATTGAAATTCATCTTAGAAATGAACTGATCTTCCTGACCTGATATGCAGTAAATATTCTCAGTCCTGCTATTTCTTTATTGGTTAAATTGTTAACTTACACTAATTTATCTTGAAATCACTTATTTGTTAAATATTTTGGTGCTGTGTTGGGTAGGCTTACTTGGGTTTTAGTCCCAATTGGTCAGAATTCATTTTTGTATAATCTGTATAGTGTAGTGTTATAAAATCTGGATTTGTTATTGTCTTAGTCAAGTTTTGGTCTTGATGTTGTATTTATTACAGGTCTATGAGGTCATGGTCCAAAGGTGTATAAATGTTGATGTGTACTTGGTTCTGTTCATAACTGTTTTATATTATGCAGTTATGTTCATGTCATGGTCATCACTGGTCTTGGTCTCACTCACCCTTGATCTAGTTCATTTAGATTTTGACTCAACCCCTCCATGGTCATCTTTGGGACATTTATGATGGACTGCTGGCTTATCTCCCAGCCTTGTGAATGAAAGATGCGGTTACAACCTAGGCCCTCATTACAGAACATCCCTTGTAGGACTGTGAAGGCCACTGAATCCCACTGTGAAAGCCATTGAATCCCACTGTGAAAGCCACTGAATCCCTCTTCTCACCCTGTGATTCATTTTAAATTTAATTTCAAACGTTAACTTCATCTGTACAACTAAAAGCTGTGATTTTCCCCTAGTTTGTCACTGTAACTTCTTCAGTTACTCTATATACTGTATACTGTATGGTGCATTATTGGTACTACTCTACTGTATTTGGATGGTGTATGTGCTTGGTGGTTTAACTTCTTTAGGACTGGGGGGCAGTATTGAGTAGCTTGGATAAAAAGGTTCCCAGAGTAAACTGCCTGCTACTGAGGCCCAAAAGCTAGAATATGCATATAATAGTAGATTTGGATAGGAAACACTCTGAAGTTTCTAAAACTGTTTGAATGATGTATGTAAGTATAACAGAACTCATATGGCAGACAAAAACCTGAGAAAAAAATCCAACTTGGAAGTGGGAAATCTGAGGTTTGTAGTTTTTTAAGTCGAATATACAGTGTCTATGGGGTCATATTGCACGTCTTAATGCTTCCACTAGATGTCAACAGTCTTTAGAACCTTGTTTGAGGTTTCTACTGTGAAGGGGGAGAGAATGAGAGCTGTTTCAACCAGAGGTCTGGCAGAGTGCCATGAGCTGATCGAGCACGCCCGTGAGAGTTAGCTGCGTTCCATTGCATTTCTAAAGACAAAGGAATTGTCAGGTTGGAACATGATTGAAGATTTATGATAAAAACATCTTAAAGATTGATTCTATACATCGTTTGACATGCTTCCACGAACTGTAATATAACTTTTTTGACATTTCGTCTGAACAAGTGATTGCTCATTATGCATTTGGATTACTGGGCTAAACGCACAAACAAAAAGGAGGTATTTGGACATAAATGATGGACATTTATTGTGGAACTGCATTCCGATCAAGATCATCAAAGGTAAGTGAATATTTATAACGCTATTTCTGATTTTTCTGACACCTATCCTTCTTTGGAAAATGTCTGGATGTTTTTCTGTGGCTAGGCGCTGACCTAACAGAATCGAAAGGTTTGCTTTCCCGTAAAGCCTTTTTGAAATCTGACACAGCGGTTGCATTAAGGAGAAGTTTATCTATATTTCCATGCAGAACACTTGTATCTTTTATCAATGTTAATTATGAGTATTTCTATAATTTGATGTGGTTCTCTGCACTTTCACCGGATGTTTGTTTGAGACAATGCATTTCTGATCATAACACACCAATTTCAAATGAGGTTTTTGGACATAAAGATTAACTTTATCGAACAAAACACACATTTATTGTGTAACATTTAGTCTTGTGAGTGCCATCTGATGAAGATCATCAAAGGTTAGTGATTCATTTAATCGCTATTTCTGATTTTTGTGAGCCCTCTCCTTGGCTGGAAAATGATTGTATGGTTTTCTGTGACTAGGTGCTGACCTAACATAATCGTTTGGTGTGCTTTTGACGAAAAGCCTATTTGAAATCGGACACTGTGGCTGGATTTATAAAAAGTTTATCTTTATTAAAATGGTTTAAAATACTTGTATGTTTGAGGAATTTTAATAATGGGATTTCTGTTGTTTTGAATTTGGCACCCTGCAATTTCACCGGCTGTTGGCGAGGTGGGACGCGTCCCACATATGCCAGAGAAGTTACTGTAGAAACAAATAACCAAGGCTAGGAGTAAGCCCTAGAAAAGTCTACGGCAGCTAAAATGGGAAATCTGATGTTTCCTTATGTTTAAGTGAAGTTGAATTTTCACAATATCAGCACATTTCCTGTGCTACGTTCGGAGAAACGTGGAAAGTTGCACACACGAAAACCTATGCATATTTGATGACACTCTACGATTACCCTCCAAGGTGAAATAAAATGGTTTTGTGTCTCCCACAATTTGTACAGCTATTGGGTGCTTTCACCATATGCACTTTATGTCAAAAGACTGATTTTAAACACAGTTAGCATACGATGTAGCAGAAGTTAGTGCAGTCTTTGATAATCTCAGAGTGCCGGAGCAAATTTAGGCCCTTCAGTGAGGTTTTAAATAGGCCATGGACTGACCTAATTGCCTGAGTACCGCAGCTGTCAGTGCAAATGGGACTGGTACTCAGCTGAGGAGGAGGAGGAGGAGGAGGAGGAGGAGGGAGCAGGAAGGGATGGGTGAGGATTCGAGAGGAACGGAGAATAGGAGGGCAGAAGGTGGGGAAGTAAAAAGAGATGGGTGGATAGAGGGAGAAGTAGAAGAGAAGAAGTACTGAGGGAGGGGAAGGGAGATGGGGAGTGAAGAAGGGAGAAGTGACTGACAGTAGAAGGCTGTCTAGACCATCACTCCTGTGAAGGAGAAGGGCTGCTGTAAACACACACACACACAAACCAACGATTGCCCTAACCAAAATGGCCTTGCTTTATTTTGCCCCTGCTCGCTGGAATTGACGGGATGAGAAGAATTACATTCTGGAGGTCATTTCATTCAATCTCTACCTATGACACATTTAGACTGGTTTTGTTAGGGCAATAAAACAGGTGGAGATTGGGAGTGCGACCGTATGACTCCATACCTGTTGGTCACAGCAGTTCCAGTGAGGACGACCGTGAAGGTGGCTTGGAAATGAGTAAACGGCAACAAACTCATTGATCTGTGTGATATGAACCTATCAAAGGTGGATTGTTTTGAAGAGGAAAAGTTTGGTTGTTTCAAATCCCTGCTCTTTGATTGACAGATTCCGGCAGGGTTACCATGTTCTCGCTCTCTCTCTCTCTGTCTTTGTTTCTTTCTGTTTTTCCCCAGCTGCCACTGTCCTTATTTTTGACCCATATTTTGACCTGGAACAGTTCTGACCACATAAGGAAACATCAGATTTTCCATTTAGCTGCCGTAGACTTTTCTAGGACTTACTCCTAGCCTTGGTTATTTGTTTATACACTATTTGACATATGGTAAAGATGGTTGTTTGAAAGTTCTGGGGAACCACTGTGGGTTATTTGCAACAGGTTTGGTTGTTACAAAATGAAGACTGTCCTTTTAGCAAAACCAAAAATATTGTATTTCTAATATTAGTACACAGTAAGCAGATGGACTATTTTCAGTGGTGTAAAGTACTTAAGTAAAAATACTTTAAAGTACTGTACTACGTAAGTACTGTAGTTTATTTTGGTATTTGTACTTTACTATTTATATTTTTGACAACTTTTACTTCACTACATTCCTAAAGAAAATTATGTTATTATGTTATAAATGATGTTACTCCATACATTTTCCCTGTACTCATTACATTTTGAATGCTTAGTAGGACAGGAAAATGGTCTAATTCACACACTTATCAAGAGAACATCCCTGGTCATCCCTACTGCCTCTGATCTGGCTGACTCACTGAACACATGCATCGTTTGTAAATTATGTCTGAGTGTTGGAGCGTGCCTCTGGCTATCCATAAAAAAATGTAAAACAAGAAAAT
This sequence comes from Oncorhynchus mykiss, assembly GCF_013265735.2. Lineage (NCBI taxonomy): Eukaryota > Metazoa > Chordata > Actinopteri > Salmoniformes > Salmonidae > Oncorhynchus > Oncorhynchus mykiss. The sequence continues at coordinate 75,026,470 of NC_048571.1, read as the reverse complement.
CGATCCTTCTGGTTTGCTTAATATTAAACATTTGAAATAATTTATAGTTTTACTTTGACTTTTGATACTTAAGTATATTTGAGAAATTACATTTACTTTTGATACTTATTCATATATTTATTAAATCCAATTATTAAAACCTTATTATATTTTTAAATCCAAATACTTTTAGACTTTTATTCAGTAGGATTTTACAGGGTGACTTTCACTTTTACTTGAGTCATTTTCTATTAAGGTATCTTTACTTTCACTGAAGTATGACAATTGGGTACTTTTTCCACCACTGGCTAGTTTGTAGAATGAGTGATGCACCCTACCATTGTGTGTTTGGGTAGCCTCATTGGCAGTCAGTGTCTACTATAGTATCTTAAACAGGTGAATCTACCATATGATAACAAATCTGGAAAGAATCCACCTGTCACGACTCCGACCGAAGGTGGCTCCCCTTCCCGTTCGGGTGGTGCTCGGCGGTCGTCGTCGCCGGCCTACTAGCTGCCACTGATTATTTTCTCCCCCTCCTTATGTGTGTATTGGTTATACCTGTTATGAGTTTGTGGTAATTAATTGGGCTTTATTAGTCAGCTGGCCCGTCTGTTTCTTTGTGCGGGATTAATATTTGTAACATTTGTGTATGTTGGAGACGAACGTGTTTGTTTCTGTTCGTGGATTTTGCTGGACTGTTTTCGTCCCCGCGTTTGGGGCATTTGTTTTGAGCACCCAGTGTTTCGTGGGGGGGCCGTTGTTCACCGCATTAAAAGAGCACTATATTGAACTCTCTGTTTCCTGCGCCTGACTTCACACCCACGAAACCCAGATTGTTACACCACCCCTCCCTCCCTCTGCTGCAGATACAATTGCAGAAGATTACTGCAGCATATTGTCTTGCATAAGGAGATGACTGTACTAATGTTAGCACGGTGACAAGACTGAGTGTCACATATGCACATGACTCACTATACAAAGACTTCTGTCTTCACACCAGGGGATTATTGGGTGATTGCATCATCATTTGAGACAATGGCTGCCAACAAACACATTTTATTTGGAGTTTTGTGACAATTAGTTCTTCTTCATGCCCTTATTGCTTTGTCTGCTTTTTCAGTACTTAGAGAGCTTCATTGCAAAATAAGATTGTGGCTAAATTCCATCATGCATGACATTTAGAATGAGATTAGTCAATTGGTGTGACAATGTGACATTTGAACCCTGGGGAAAGTTTGTGAAGTTAGTTATGCTGCTAGTTGATAGTGATGTCTTGCAATTTAAGAAGGATCACCTGTGCAAGAGGATAAGTCACTTCAGTTGTGGAAGGTAAAATATGCTTTTAGCAAAACAGTAATGCACACAGTATCACCATGCTTACTAGTTTCTAAATCACAATGCTGTGGTAAAAAGAGCATAAAGCTAGACGAAATGGGAGTTTGAAGTCCTGTCATAATGCAAATATAAAAGGTTCATATAGGTAACAATGTTGACGTGTCATGCTCAGTTTTCTACCACAAAACACCAGAAAATTGCCAAAGAGAGTAAAACCAACTCACCTGCTTTTCACTGTGATTTTCTTATTCGATGTTCAATGTTTCCTTTTAAAACAATATTTTAAAATAATAGTTTCACCATTTTAAAGAGAAGGTTCAGTTCATGTAACAGGGTTTACCTTCAAAATGAGGGACAAATGTAAATGAATCACTAATCACATTAAATAAATAACAATCTTCAGAAAATACTTAGTCCCTGAAAATAATACTTGGACTTTACAATGATGGTGAAAACTTTGGGAACTTCGGGTAAGTGGGTTCAAATCTTCCTAGAAGTCAGAAAAACATGACGTGGAACATATATTTAAAAAACAGATTTATTAAAATGTCCATTTAATATAAAAGTCTTGGTGAAGAAAGTTATGCAATGATTGAACATGATGCCATTTATCAGTACTTGATTCATCAGAAGACAACAATCAGGCACCAGCAACTGTCTTTTTTTTTCTTAGAGGCTCAGAAAACATGTTCCTTATCCATACACAGGCCCGTTTTGAATCAGACCTGGCTTCTATTTGAAATCTGTCAAATACTTCTAGCATTTGCTTTAGCCTGCCTTGAGCGACAGGTGGGCGGGATTTTCAGTTTTGGTACTTTGCTATTGGTTCCATTGCAACATGCAATCTCAATCAAGCACACCTAAATTATTGAAATAATTACTTCAACCTGTGCCTGTTCTGTATAGTGAATAACTCATTTAGATCAATTGTTTTTATTCAACATTTTTTTTGTATGATCAAAACACTTTTAGAGGCACTTTTCACTGTCCTCCAAGAGTTGCTGAATTTTCTCTTCACTTCAATTTGCTTCTCTATTCGTGCACCTTGGTTGAGGAGTGACTTAGCTGTAGTGTTCTTTTCCCTTTGTACAAAGCCCTCACAGCCTCTCATGAGCAGTAAACTCTGTGAGAGAAGAGATGCCAATAAACGGCCTGAAGAACCCTGCCTCCAGGCAGAACCCTGACCCAGGAAGAACCCTGCCTCCAGGCAGAACCCTGACCCAGGAAGAGGTGGCGGCGAGGCCGCACGCAGACGGCCAAAGCGGCTAATTAGAATATCTGGACACAACAGCCTTGTGTGGGTGGCCAATGAAAGGGTTGTGCTGCAAGCAAATGTGTCAAGTGATTCATTCAATTTGTTTTGGGGGCACTCAATGGAGCCGTCTCATGCCAATTGCAAAACACTCAGGGCCCTTTTTCCTTTATTTCAAAGGGCCTGGTCCTGGTTTTTGGGATGAGACAAAATCATTATCTCCATGCACTATGATAATGCATGTTTGGATCCATAGAACAATGATGAAACAGAGAAAATTACTTAATATTAAAGGAATATACACTTAGTCTGGATTAATTTAGTGAACTGTCTGTTTAATTAAACATCCTGTCTTGTAGCATATATTGTATATTGTAGGAGGTGAGTGAGAGGCAGTAGGGCATATTTCCTGCAAATGCAAATTCATCGTACCCAATGTTTTTCAGCAGTACTTCATTGTCTATGTGTGAGTGTGGGATGCGTCCTGCTTGCATCTGTTGTGTGTGCGTGTGCTTGTGTGTGTGTCGATGAGTACTTTTGTGTGTTTGACAATTGTACTCACAACTACTCTTATGGAATTTAAAGAACTGATCATCAAAGAGCAAACAGCCTATCTACTTAACCACAAAGTTGAACATGAAACCTGGGTCATATCCATTAGGCACCAAACGCAAGAAAACTGACTGAAACTTGGAGGGATAACATGAACCTGAAGAAAAGTTTGTTTTTGTTTTACTTTGCAAAACGTTTTGGTACAGTGTGCCCTTAATGAATACCCTGAGATTACTTCTCTTCCACTGTTTTCAAGAGAATAGTAGAGAATCGCTACACTCACTGTTTTCACGTTTCAGCTTTCATTACATTGTAATTACAGCTATTTGCTTCTGCTTCCATTGTACTGTCCAACCTCTATACCTGTCCAATGCTGTTTTCAGGGTCAATATTGTGATTCAAATGACAAAACCATAATTTTAAGTGTTTCAATTAGTGTAATTATGAGTTGAAATGGGTGAGGTTGGTAGGGGCATAACTGTTGTGGTATGGTCCACCCCGGGCTATATCTTTATTTTATATTCTTTTAAATTCTATTGTGTCTTAGTAGACTAACTAAGATGACGTTATCATAATGAGCTAACTTCCCAGTTCCCTACATGCAGACTGCCTTTATGGATTCTTCCCAACGTGGACATGCAGGGTGGCAGACGTTGTAGTAAACCACCCCATAATGATAGTCTTGTCAGAGAGGAATTCTGCCAATGTTGTTATCTATGAGTAGGAAGATGCCACATTGTTTTTGATGATGTCATTGTGCTGAGTGTACCATTAACCTGTTTTACAGAGTTTTCCGCCCCTGTGTTGGCTCAGTAGTTATACATCTGTCTGGGAAGCTTGTTGAGTGTGTCTGTGTACGCACCTCTTTTTCTCCCCCTCCATTGTTTCCCTCCCTCCATTGCTCTCTCTCTACCTCTCTCCCTCTCCTGCCTAGTTCTTCTTCTCTCTGTCTCTCCATCTAATCCATACAACATCTTTGGCCATAGCAGTAGCCACTTTAAACCATAGAAACATTCAGTGGATTTTTTACAGAAAGGTCAGCCTCACTGGACTTCCGATTTCTTTCTCTGTAGCCTTACTATAATCAGAAATAAGATCATCCTATTGGCTTGATGTGAGAGGCACTTCCTGTCTTTGCTGTGATTTCATCTGAGAGACTATAGTGTGTTGTTGACAGATTATAAGCAGGTTAAACCTCTAAAGGTCTAAGCCTTGGCGGAGGGATGGGGTTCTACTAAGCTAACATATCTTTTTGAGATATTTATACCATGGATCATTTTGCTATTTCATTTAGAATTTTAGGACCCCTGTAGGTATCTGAAAAAATATTGCATTTGGCCTTTACTACTATCGCCCATAGAAACGCATTATGTAACACATTCTTAAATGGCAAAACAGACATTCAAAAAATGATCGTAAGGAAGAAGGTTTTGAAGTTTCTGTTCTATATCTAGGAGATATAAAAAAGCTCAGGAAATATTTTTGTTTTTTGGACACGTAACCCCTTTTTTGTTGGCACAAAACTACCTCCATACTTCCATAAACCGTTTAAACCCGTACCTGGTTACCTTCAGATGAGTCCCAAGAACACTTATGGGCGTCGTAGAGCAAAACGGAGAACACTATCGTGTTCGTGAGAATCTCCCCTTTCGATATCAGTTTGTAGCCCAAACCGTTCGGACGCTGGAGACGTTTTCATGAGAAGACACATTTTCGAGATGTCTCATGATCTGACAGACACCGCTGAAGCTCGGCTACCGCGGCCACCCATCTCTAGCTTAAACTGACGGATTTTGATGGGGATATTTTTATTATGTTACTTAGATTGACACACGGGTGGTCAGATAACAAGGTTACAACCAATTATCAACCTCTTTTTCTGGTCGCTAACATGACATCCAAAAAAACGGCATTTTACAATCAGTTTACAACCTGACCAGAATCTCACAGACAATGCTAGAATGAAGTCATTGCAACCACCTGGCTGGGTCAATGCAGGAAACCAGGAGAGGAAACCTTTTTTGAAACAATTGAGGTGCAACCTAACCCCTAGCACTGTGGACACAGATCCTAAGGGTCAATCATGCTTTGTAAGGCCAAACTGGTCCTAGATCAGTATTACTACTCTGAGATGCTCAAGCTCCCGAGTGGCGCAGAGGACTAGTTCACTGCATCTCAGTGCTGGAGGCGTCACTACAGACCCTGGTTTGATTCCAGGCTATATCACAACCGGCTGTGATTGGGAGTCTCATAGGGCGGCGCACAATTGGCCCGGGGTCATCTGGGTTTGGCCGGGGTAGGCCGTCATTGTAAATAAGAATTTGTTCTTAACTGACTTGTCTAGTTAAATAAAGGTTCAATACATGTAAAAAATGCAAACTGATTCATTTTATTGTCGCGAAAGCCACCATTTTTGACCTGGACTATCTTTCCCCCTTTAGATTAGGACATACTGCATTTCATAGCACAAATTGGATTTAAAGATCCCTTTAAACAAAAAGAGGTTTAGGTAAATAGAAAGCACGGTGGCGTAGCTTTACGTCTGATTAAATGTTATTGCTTCCCTTTTTAAGAGGGGTTTAAAAGTAGGGCTTACTTTTTATTTGCTTAAAGACCACCTGCCATGAGTGAGTGAGAGAGAGAGAGAGAGAGAGAGAGAGAGAGAGAGAGAGAGAGAGAGGCCGGGGCAGTATTATAGTAATCTAGAACAGATTGATGGGTATGGAAGTGTGGGACTGGACAGTGGAAGCTCCACGGAAGAAATGCCTATGCCAACTCTCTCTGCCCTCATCTGTCAGACCTCTCCCTCTTTCTCTCCCCTCTCCACATCTCCTTTACCGTCACCCTTTCTCTCTGTCTTTTTTCACTATCATTGTTCTCTTCCCACCTTCATCTATCCTCTGTCATTCGTCCACCTCGTCTTAATTTCTCTCTTTCTTTCTTTGCCATCTCTGGTCCCTCTCATCCTCCCCCTCTGTTGTCTTGTCATCCGTCTCTCCTCTGTTACTATCTCTTCTCTCACTTTGTTTTCTCTCCCTCCATCCCCTGTCTACTGTACATGCTGTATATATTTTATCTTGCTATTCTTACTCTACCTCTGTGTTCTCTCTCTCTTTCTCACTCTTGCTCTCTTTCCCAACCACGGCCTAGCTTGAGGTAGATTCAGTCTCCATGGCGATCGCTGGAGGCTCCGCTGCTCTTACCAAGGTCACCTCTACGCTAGTGTCACCCAGTACAGCGCTACTCACCAACAGCTGAGAAAGAGGGAAAGAGAGAGAGAGAGAGAGGGGGAGAGCAAGAGAGCGAGAGGGAGGGAAGTTGAGCGATGGAGAGGCTTACATGTAATCTGTTACTCACAAAATAGAGGCATAAAAAGACAAAAGTAAAGGAAATGCAGAGTGAAGGAAATGCAGAAATGTATGAAAATGCTGAAAATATTTTTTTATTGAAGTTTGATTGAACAGTATAAAACAATCAGATAAGAGAAAGCCCCATTAAAACCACTAATGTCACGTTCTGACCTTAGTTCTTTTATTTATGTCTTTGTTTTAGTATGGTCAGGGTGTGAGTTGGGGTGGGCAGTCTATGTTTTGTGTTTCTATGTTTAGGTTTCTGTTTCGGCCTCGTATGGTTCTCAATCAGAGGCAGGTGTCATTAGTTGTCTCTGATTGAGAATCATACTTAGGTAGCCTGGGTTTCACTGTTGGTTTGTGGGTGTTTGTTTCCGTGTCTGTTTTGGTTTGGTTTTCGTTCATGTTCACATTTATTGTTTTGTATTTCTTAGTGTTCAGTTTCTGTTTTATAATAAACGATAGGGACACTTACCACGCTGGGTTTTGGTCCGATCCCTGCTACACCTCTTCAGACCAAGAGGAGGAAATCTGCCGTTACAACTGACTGGTTCTGCTTCGGTTCTGTTGGCACCTAGTGTGCTTGCATATTCCCTTGAAAGACCTTCACTTGAAAAATGAGACGCCATAGCCAATATACAATTCCTCAGAATAGACAGAATTAATCTAAGATAACTCAAGAAATCTGTAATTAATTAACAATTAATTAAACAATTAAGTGGACATTTTAGTCACGCATTTAACATCTAACTAAGTAGGATGTTTGGTGCAGTATTTCTCAAGTTAAAAAATGTGCATGACAACGAGTCGTCTATCGTTGAATGAAAATAAACACTTCATTGAAGAATCACTACTGTTGACCAATCACCGATTTAGGGGCGTAGACTTCGGCTTCCGAACTTCGGCTTTCCTCAAGAAAATGCTTTGTGTGCACGAACAGCTGAAAACAAAAACCTTGCCAAAGACCAAAACGAACTAAAACATCACAAAATGTATTCATAATATATACACTAACTGTTTTGGATGGGAAGCAAGTGGACACATTTAAAATGTTTTTGTTGCCACCCTTTTATTATAAAAAACATGATCATACTATTTTGGCAATATTGCAAACAAGAGAAGTGGGTTAACAAAAACATTGTGAGGTTCCACAAAGCAGGGGCTTGTGCGGGAGATCATCTAAGCACCACAGTACAGCACACAGAGTGAATAAGAGCACTGAACAAAACACAGGCATTGCAATTGACAAGCTCTAAAGACACGCCATATGAGCTGGAAGCAAGAGAGTGGATGTCTATAAGCCAGCTGGCAAGTGTTTGGCTATGCCATTAGGATGCTAGCAAGGTTACCGATTTAGCCTACAAAGCACTGGCTGTTATACTGTAAATGGTTGATACTGTGCAGTGCTACTGACTGACCTACTTGGAAACCAATGATTATGTTAAAAGGTATATTCTGCAATGGTAAAACTGGGTCAGACAAACACTTCTTATACACACCTATCACACATACAACTGTACACACACACGCACGCACGCACGCACGCACATACAAACACACACACACACACACACACACACACAAGCGCACGCACGCGCACGCACACGCACACGCACACACACACACAAACAAACAAACACACTCACCCTCACCCAGACTTCATACCTCTTCTACAGTTTTCTCATCCCTCTTACTTAGGTTCATCCCCCTCTCTCGTCCTCCCTCTCTCCGTTCTATGGCCTCCACCTCCCAGGGAGTGTGCTGGAGGAGTCGTCTGCTTAGAAACATTAATATTTCAGCCACTACCACGCACCACACACACACACTAGGGGATCCACAAGTTCAGTATATGGGAGAAGATAAGGGTCTGAGTGTCTGATGCAATGGGGGAGTGTGTGACAGCGGGAAGGAGAGGGAGAAAGAAGGAGTGAGAGAAGAGAGATAAAAAAAATGGAGGGGATATCAGCGAGTTGAAATGGAGAAGTGAGGGAGGGGGGTTACGAAACAAAGATGGAGCAAGTGTCTCGTTTTTTCCCCGTAACCATGTCTTTGGTGAAATTGTCTCGCTTTTGTGAAGGTAGTAGTCGCAGTCACGCCACTAAAACATAACATTGAAATGTAAAGCGAAAGAGAGGAAAATAGAAAGAATGGAAGGGTAGCAGAGAGAAAGAAAATAAGACAAGGGGGAGATTTAAAAGGATATGTGTGTATAAGAGAAATTGAAAACACAAGATGAAAATGCATTATTTAAAGAAAGAGAGCGCTAACAGCATAATGTGATCCAATACCATGTAGGAGAAAGAGGGGGAAAGGATAGAGAGAACAAGGCCCATTCGGGAAGGAGGAGGGAGTGATGGGGAGGGAGAAGAGGGAAGTGGTGAAGGTGTGCCAGACACAGCAGGATATCCTGTATGGCTGATGATTGAGGGCTGTGGGCAGGCTTCCCCTTCCTCTCTGTGTGAACTGCAGTGTGGCCAACTTTTTACCTCCTGTTAACTAGGGCGGTTGCCACAATGATGTTTGTCATGGTTACGGTTGGTACTTTCCTGTAGTCAAATGACCAAATCGCCCTTAATGGCCTCATGGGTGGAATGTTAATGTTTTAATAATTTCAGAATTAATAAACATTTTTCTTTTTAATGCAGATGATCCGGTGTTTCTATGTCAAATTGTTTTGTTATACAAATACAGGGATTGTTGTTTAAGCCCTTAACCATGTGTATACTTTTGTGTGGTCCTGATTTAGCCCACTGCAGTAAAAGGCTAACACGGCAAGGGCCATCCCAGGGGAAACCAGAGGGATGCTATACCTGGTGGTTAACTGTTTTTTTACTCTATGTCAAATCTACGTTTGTGTGATGCCACGCCAGCAGGAGCAAACATTTTTGGGGTTATCTCAGATTGTTCTGGCAATTTTCATGTAGAAACTTAATTAGGAGGATATATTTTTTAAATGCTTTTTACACAAACCATTTTTTACACAAACCATTTGTATCACCAACCATTTAAAAAAAAAAGATAATTAAAGTGTCCATTTTAGGCCCTTTTCAGACCTATACATGCCTCATGTACATGTAAGATCCTATGATCGGTGAATATTAATATATATATATTAATATATCATATTAATATTTCAAATCCAGACTTTTTTATTTTGTTCATTTTAAGACATATTGTTTGGAACAATATACTCTTCAATTAAATCACATTTTCAGAGAGGGCTCTCTGCTGTTTCTGAAGATATGATACATTTTATGAGCACCACCAACACAGTGAATGGGAAAATGGATTTAAATTGAACCCTGCTGGTAATTTGCTGAATGTACAATCTTAAATGAGTGTTGTAATTGGTTAATGACTTATAATAGCCATTTATATTTATAAAATGGGTCATATCATTAAAAGTAGCAGAGAGCCTACTCTGGAACTTGGACATGTGTGAAGAGTACAGTATTTTGTTACAAACAATATGTCTTAAAATGAACAAAATAAAAAAGGCAGTTTTTACGATATTAATATGAATATTTGTAATGTTGAATTAATTAATGTGGATTTTTTTAAATTTTAGAATCAAAACATACTACATTTTTTAGAGCACACTTTAAGGAGTATGACACGAAGATGTTGTCAGTATCATGTATGGTTCACAGATCATAGTGTCTTACAGGAGGCATGTATAGGTCGAAAATGTAATAAAATAGATTTTCGTGATAAATGTAAAAAGCATGTTAAACATCCTTCCTCCCAATAAAATGTGAGGATTGCCAGAACAATCTGAGATACCAAAAACATTTAACGCTCCCTCTGTCGTGGAACCGCCCCATTTTAGTACATTGTGTACAGTATACACAGTGCTAGTGTAGATGTGAAACTGACAGCTCAGCCTAAAGTGTCGCCAATTGTGCCGCTAAATAGTTCACTTTTCGGTGTCTCGACTGGTAAGACACTTCGGGAGGGCGGTCACGTGTGCTAGCCAGGCAGAGGTCCTCGGTTCGAGCCTTGGTGGACCCAAATCAGGTGGAAGCGGTACTCGCTATGCAAGCAGTGTGACATCCTTTACACTAGCAACCCATATGTAGTTGATAAAAACACATTGGATGACTTCACATTCAGCTGAAATTGCTGCTATATTTGGTTGTCTCATGGTATTGGCATGGTCAAAATACTGCACCAATCGGGCCTCCCGGGTGGCGCAGTGGTCTAAAACATCGTAGTGCTAGCTGTGCCACCAGAGACTCTGGGTTCGAGCCCAGGCTCTGTCGCAGCCGGCCGCGACCGGGAGGTCAATGGCCTAGCGTCGTCCGGGTTAGAGAGGGCTTGGCCGGTAGGGATATCCTTGTCTCATTGTGCTCTAGCGACTCCTGTGGCGGGCCGGGCTGACCAGGTTGATAGGCATACGGTGTTTCCTCCGGCACATTGGTGCGGCTGGCTTCCGGGTTGGATGCGCGCTGTGCAGCTTGGTTGGGTTGGGTTGTGTTTCGGAGGACGCATGGCTCTCGACCTTCGTCTCTCCCAAGCCCGTACGGGAGTTGTAGCGATGAGACAAGACAATTGGATACCACGAAATTGGGGGTAAAAAAAATAATAATAATTAAATACTGCACCAATCAAGTGTGATACATGATATTTTATCAAATTCAATAAATGTGTTTATGGTACATTTGTTATTATGAAAGCCTCATCTTGCAAACTCACTCTTTGCTGTCTTGCAATAGAAGACAAAGAGCATTTGCGCTTGCATAAATCAATGACAAACTGATTCCATCGAACAAACAACTTTACAAACCACTGTCACATAAGACATCAAACTACAAACTCTTCACTCACCCAAACACCAAACTCACATTTGAGCTAAATGTCCCCATCATCTCTACAGTCCCTTCTTCCTTATGCACCACAGCTCCCCCAGTTCCACAGTGTCTTTGTTTTTAATTAAGGTGTTTCGATGGATGTTTTTGATTAGCTAGGCCTTATTTGCCTAGCTATGAACCACATGTTGCTCTCTCCATATTTACCCCGGACTATAAGGCTAGGCCTGTCAATGACCATAGAGAGGGAAACAGACTCACTGCACCCCTCCAGCCAAAACAGATTATGGGAGCATATCTCCCATGGTGCATTGCGTGTGCATTGTGTGTGCCTGAGCACCTTTGTAACGGCCAGGGGGTGCATATCACAATAGAATGAACAGAGAGAGAGAGAGAGAGAGAGAGAGAGAGAGAGAGAGAGAGAGAGCGATCACAGAGAGGTGATATGTTCAGTTTGTTTATCTGGAAATAGATTTCTTCACACTGATCTCCCAGCGGAGTAGCAGCCGTTGCTATGCGCCCTCTGTGATTCGAGTGTGAGAGGAGAAGCATGGAGGAGGAGGTGGAGGAGAAACGGGGGGAAGGTTGGACTGTCTTTTTAATCTCAAGAAGAGTTTTGTCATTCATGCTTATAGATGCTGAGGTAGAATGATAAAAAGTAGGCCAAGTGTGTGCGTGCGTGCATGCATGCGTATCTGTATGAGTGAGTGAGTGAGTGAGTAAGAGAAAAAGAGAGAGACAGGGAGAGAGAGTGCCCTGAAGTTAAGATTTCTCTGAGTGGACTGTGAGTGGTTGAGCTCAGATGGCCCCACTGCGCTGCTGAAACAGAGGCTGTAATGTATGTGTGTCAGTGGAGTGCTACTGTAGGTTAATGCACCACCACTCACTGAGCTTCTGTATGCTATGAGGGTCCTGTGGTTAGCACCAGTGTTAGCGATGCCTTAGGAAACTGAAACTGCATTGAGCCCTAATGGCTGGTCAGCTGTACAATACATGGTCAAACAAACCCTCCAGTCAAGACTTCCTGATGACTAATGTTAACTTGTGAGCTATGTGTACATCTTTTGTCGCTGCTCAGTCAGCAAAACATGAAGCCTCTTTTTCTTCTATGTCTACCATGATCCGACATATCCCTCTCCCTCAGGCTTCAGCATCTTAACTCAAGCTGCCATCGCTTTGGCTGGTCTATTTGTGCGGTCTAGTCCGAATATTGATTTAACTTTTTTTCTATCTAGTTTATCCTGTCGGTCCTGTCACTATCATTAATTATCACGGCTCTCACCTTGTGTTGATGTATCCAACACATTTGATTGTGGCTAAAGGCTAGAATGATAGGAATGATATGTTCAAATCCCTCTTGATGTGTCTCTAAGGGGGTCCTGTTCTGTTGGATGAACAAGAGCTGAACTGTGATAGCATTGATTGAACAAGAGCTAACTGCATGCAGACACACATACACACACACACGAGTGTACGCACGCACGCACACACAGAAACACTCACTCACACACACACACAGGATCAAACTCAAGCGCAACAGCAGATTGCAGGGCAATGGTAAGCTATGACTCCAACCTGGCCTAGATGGCCCTATTGGGTTCAAGCCAAGGTATCAGGGGACTAGGCTTCCATAGAAGTAGTCCATCCCACCAAAGGTCAGGGCTGGTACGGCCACATTTGCTATCAATCAACATTCATCCCTTATCAGTGTGTGTTACCAAAAAGGAAGACAGAAGTAGTAATAGACTTACTGTGCAGTGGAGGCTGCCGATGGGAGGACGGCTCATAATAATGGCTGGAACGAAGCAAATGGAATGGCATCATGTATTTGATACCATTCCACTAATTTCACTCCTGTCATTACCACAAAACCCATTCTCCCCAAATAAGTTGCCACCAACCTCCTTTGCTTTGTGACAACTCTTATCCACACTACTGTATATGTATGGCTTTTGCTATGTGGCGTCATGTGATGGTAATATGGGTGTAGCTTTATCTCATTGAGGACCTCCACCAGTATTGTAAGGGGGCAGAGTTTTGTCTGGTTATCTCAACTACCATGCACGTTGTTGCTTACACTCAACTCTATGGTTTTGAAGTTTTAATGATTATTACAGCCAACAATGCTTTTCCAACGCTATGTGGTATGTTCAATATTTTGAAACAATTCTCATTGGGAAAATATCCTTTCCAAAACTTGGTTCACTTTTAAGGGAAAGTACTTGCCGGAGCTTCTTCCTGAAGAATGATCTTAATCGGAAGTTAGGATTCTTAATTAAATTGTCTGATCTCCAAAGTTGCTCCAATTCGCATACCTCTGAAAGATAGGCCTAATTGATTTCCAAAACAAAGAAATGGCTGGATAATTCAATTTCTTCTGTTGATAATTACCGAAAAGATAAGTAGGGTTTTGAAGACACTAGATTAAGATGAAGTGCATTAAGTCTTGTGTTATTTGCTGACTCATTGCCTTTTAAGCTAAAGCTATTAAATTATCTGAAAAACTCATTAACTCAAACTCGAATCAGCAGTATTAATGTACAGATTCTATATCCCTTAATTCCTTGTACCCTGCCAAGTCCTCTATTTACTACAGAAGGCTCACAAAATATGTGAATGTATTGTAACTTTCACTATTACTATGGCTAATCATGCTAATGTTTCCCTCCATTTTGTGTTGCAGGATTTCTTTATCTATTGGCCACTACGTCCATGTCTTTGAAGACGGATTATCTAAACCATTCAACAAGGTATGTGTGCTGAAATATCAGATATCTTCTACCAAAGTGTCCCTGGTCTTCAAAAGTGCAAAGTGACATTCCCTCCTCTTTGGGTCCTGTCACCTCCTTGCTTTCCTCCTTCCATCCGAATCTGGCTGACATTGTGAAGGATACCGGTGGTTTGAGTCCTAAGGAGACACTGACCTACTTGTGGTTGATGCTGGATTTTTTGAAAAGGCTGAACTACCTAGGGAATTCGCTTATGGGGGAGGCAGTTGACATTGTCCTTGCCCAGGTTGAACGTTGATGGATACCAGGCATTTGGATGGAGCGTCACTGTCAGGCTCACAAAAGGATGGGTCTATGAACGGTGGAACTTTTTGTCCAGTGTTATGAGCTTTGATGAATTTCTTGCTTTTCTAAGCTCACTTTTGTCCTTACCGATTAGAATATAAATGACAATTTACATAATGATAAATGGTTAGGGTATTAGACGAGCACATATGTTGTAGTAGTGTTCTGCGGTTTCAAGGATGATAAGGCCTATTTTGTTTGCCAAAGGTACGCACACTGTTGCCTGCCGAGCACTTACTGTAACCCTGACTGAACAAGCTTGCTGCTCAACATTATGAGTGGTGTCGGGATATAACCCTAAAGTACACCACTGGACTAAGTTATTTCTTGTAGTCTTTTAGGATTTCATTCAGAGCAAGTGTAGATATGTATAATTTTACCTGGGATACTGTTCCTTTTGAAGAGCTACTTCCGAAGTACAATGAAACATTTTTAAAACAATCCCTCCTCTCTCCTCTACCAATTGGATGGAAGGAATCAAATTAGGATGATTAGAAAATAAATAAATTCACTTTGGTTTTGTATAAAAACAGGAATGTGTGTATTTGCACACTGCTAGAAGCATGACTCTAACTAGTTAAGCTGTTTAACGGTGGGTGTTAAATATTCCAGGACAGTGATAGTGGCTACTTGGTTATCACACTTCAGACCAATTCAATAT
The DNA here is from genome assembly GCF_013265735.2 of Oncorhynchus mykiss. Lineage (NCBI taxonomy): Eukaryota > Metazoa > Chordata > Actinopteri > Salmoniformes > Salmonidae > Oncorhynchus > Oncorhynchus mykiss. The sequence goes on along the minus strand of NC_048571.1, from coordinate 75,011,456 downwards.
TTTGCTGCAGCTGTGATTTCTCGCTCTGTTGGGTTCCCGGAACATACATGGTCATGAAACAGTGACCCATTTGATAAAAGCTTATAGAATGAAACATCAGAGAGAGCAGAAGCTACACATACTTAGAGCTGTTGTTTTCAAGGAAGACCCATGTGATAACAAGGAATACAACATGCATGCTCTGTGTATGCATTCTGCAATCCTCAAACATCCCCTTTTACATAGAAATGGTTGCTCCCATAATGCTTCCTAAGCACACACACACGCACAGCAACTCTGACCTCTGAATTCAAATCTTATAGGGTTCATTTAGAGGAGCCTGTCACTCTATAGCAACATGGTGATGTTTCAGAGCTCAAGGCCAATCATATTCCTCCTTGAGTTCAAACAGCCTTGGGAGACCAGCACATGATTTGGCCTGAAATTAGCACATGGCCTATGGCCTCTGGAACAACCGTTGCAGACATCCGTCATCATTTTAAGGGGTAATAAACATGTAAATAAACATGCTAAGGAGGAACAAACCCATTCATTTATTTCTCTAATTGCTCTTTACATGGCAGGGTGTTGGGAAGAAGATCAGTGCCTCCCTGGAGGGCTTGAGTTCCCCGCCCTCCAGGGATTCGAACCAGTGTTTCTGTTTGTCAAATCAGTCTTTCCCCCTAACCTTCCAGGCCATATTGTTGAATGTTGTAGATTTTTACATTAGGGTGTTCCTACAACTAAAAGGCAGCAGAGTTATTAGGGAGAGCTTACCATTTCATCTGAATTGCAAATGGAAGTGAATAGGTGTACTGTAAATATCTATGCATACTAATGCCATGTACTTTAGGCCGTGTGTTCTCTCTCGTGTGTCACCAAGAATAGAAGCCTCTGCCCAGCTATGATGATTTATGATTTCATTACAGAAATGTCCGCCACACTTTCCCGCTGTCCATCAAGCAAGCCCATTGAGAAATGTGGTTACACTTACAATTTCAGGTATGTTGCAATTGATAATAGCTGTGCTGTACACATACTGTCTATAGACTGTTGTAAGGCTAGCTCTATGTCAGCAAAACATGTAGCCCTTGGATTATGTCAAGTAATTATTTCATCAGTGTTCAGAAATTCCAATTATATTCATCTGTCTGACACCCAGAGGTTGTAAAGTTCTGGTCTTAAATAAAACAGACAGAATTCCCAACTCACAAGTGATCAGATCCCAATTTATTTGCGAGAGTTTTCGCAAATACATTTCTTCTTATACCATCCTAAACTACGCACATACATACATACATACATACACACACACATACATACACACCAACATGGATTTTCTCATGAGTCTAACCACAGTTTATAACCCCTCAGCTAACCGTTCCAGTCTCCCCCAGACACTAGAACTCTGGAGGAGCTCTCCCTGTCCTCTCTTATCTCCACATACATTCCTTTCTCCCTAGGTACATGCCATATAACCTCTTCCTAATGAACAAACATTATTTAATACTACAAGAAAGACAGGGTGGAATTCTTGCAAGTTATAGTGCAGTATACCTCATTTAGTCATTATTGATAAAAATCCCATAACAGATTATCAGAAGGAGTGCTAGTAAACAAATAGCTGATTTATCCCATGATGATACTGTTTGAGAAATATTTAATATCCAAGCACGAGAGATTCTCTAGTTTCCCCCAAGGCTTATTACATTTGCTTCAATCAGCCCACTCACTTTTACTCACTTCTATATTGTTTTCTCGGAGAGCTCGGCTCATTGCATTGCATTTTATCTAGTTGATGAATTGTTGATGCTATTACTCTTATTTGATTTTATCTATCAGAGGCTACTGTGTACCAGTGTATCTACTGTACACCCCCTGCATATCTTTTTTTGCAAAAGCTCCACAACATGATGCATATAAACTGATACCAGGTTGGCAATCCGCGTGCGTTATTTATCATGGGAACGTTGCAAGGGAGATTGCCGATTTTCCCCTATGACTGTGGCATACTGTTTAGTCAAAGTAAACCCATTTACAAGAGCTTGGGACTATAAAGTTCTCTCTGCAAAAAGATAATTCAGAGATAACTGGCTATAAGGTTCTGAAACCTCATTGGTTTGAATGGTGTCAGCAATTTTTTATCTTCAATTCTTTTGAACTTAACCTGAATTGGGGTATTTACACTACTGTACGTATAGGTAGTGAACATTGAACAGAACAAGGCAATGTCAATAACTCAATCTTGACCAAGATGCAGATAGAAACTTATAGTCCCACGCTCTTTATTTACTATGATTTCAGCTGGAATCATACAATTGATAGACGAGTATGAAGGGGCTAGCATAACATTTGCTCAGGGGATATTCCCCCTGACTGCTGATTGGCTTACAACCGTGGTATATCAGACCGTATACCAGGGGTATGGCAAAACATTTATTTTTACTGCTCTAATTATGTTGGTAACCAGTGTCGTGTCTTTGGCTATGCCGGATTAAGTGATATGACATGCTATTCTATAAAATCCTTTCTCTGTAATTAATATTACATGATTGAGCTAATCATATAAATGTAATTAACTAGAAAGTCGGGGCACCACGAAAGAGTGTTTATAGAGCTAGTAATATTTTACATCAATAGCAGTCAATATTAATTGTCACCTTATTTCAGTCTCATCTGAAAGTTGTAAATTATTGGTTATCTTCACAAACCCCGGCTAACAAGTTGAATCAGCAATACAAAATTGGGTTGAATTATTTATTTTTAAAATGTCCCTGATGGATGGAGCCGACATCATTTCTGGTTACACAAAGGAAAGGAGGTTGGGTTTGAGTGAAAGAGCGGGAAGACTGAGGAACAAAGGGAGAAGCCATGCTATCGTAAATACAGTATCTTATGCATTCTAAATTACCGCCCATTTGGAAAAGGAAAATGCAATAGGTATTTACTCTGAGCTGCGCTTCGGTAGGTTGGACGTAGATGCTGGCCGTGTTGGCCAACAGAGATCTTCCTGTCCTTGGAAGAATGTCTCTGGTGGTAAATTGGATACGTTGTAGTATCGTCATTGTGTGTTAGACTGGGTACGTCGTCCATCCTTTCCTAGCCCACGTTTACAGCGGCCGCTGCTAACTCAACGGCTAGGATGTCTCACTTCTTTAGTGAATAAGAGTTCAAAGTTCAAACCATTCACAACCAAAGCTCACGCTGAGGTTGGCTTAGTTCTGTAGTTGACATTTTAGTCATTTTTAACGTATGGACCGCCGTCCTATTGTCCTCGGAACAGAAAGTTATTTGCCCTTTTAATGCAGAGGCTGCAGGCCTCACGTACTCGGAACAGAAGGTTACATTTTCGTCAAGGACTTATATAGTGGTGGGAGAGAAGGGTGTGTTTCATAGTTTATAACCCATGTCTCTTCACAGAGACGGGCCACTGATTGAGCAGAGCTCTAACCTTATGAAAACTCAAATCTCTCATTTGGAAGCTAAAATTACATTTAATCTTTTCACAAATAGTTTCATATTCAAACATTTAAATTGCAGAACAATTCCATGTGAATCTGATCTGCGAATCTGACTTTCCCAGATACAGTTTATGTCGTCCTGTCATCAGTCATAATGTCTCAGATGACAACCGAACTGACATCATATTCATGAAGTACCAACGCATATTTTCAACTGGTCCTATTACAGAAATATGGCTCCTTCCCCCTCACTTGTTTGATGTTCCCAGACTCTCTATGTTTAACAAAGGCTATTCAAGTCCTTCAGTAGAGTCAAGGGAGAGAGAGGGGAGAAAGGTATTTATGAGGGGGTCATAAATCTTACCCACAGGCCAATGTCATGACAACAGTATAATAGCAATAAGGCACCTCGGGGGTTTGTGATATATGCCCAATATACCACGGCTAAGGGCTGTATCCAGGCACACCGTATTACGTCTTGTGTAAGAACAGCACTTAGCCGTGGTATATTGGCCATGTACCACACCTCCTCGTGCCTTATTGCTTAATTATACTGTATGTAATGAACCCATTAGACAATACAGAGCTATGCTATGTTTACAGTAGCTTATAGCAATTCCTTGCAGGGTATAGACCCACACTGCCAGTCATTTGTACCACTCCACAGCTCTGTGTATACCTTCCAGTCTTACCTTTGGCTAAATGTAACCATGTCCATACTCCATGCGTTATGCACGGATGCTTTTCTCATCCACGGCGCATAAAGTCCCTCACCAACTATCTCAGTGCATCTGGCATTTCCATGTTAAATCAAATCAAATAAGATTTTAATCATCACATGCTTGGTAAACAACAAGTGTAGGCTAACAGTGAAATGCTTACTTATGGGACCTTCCCAACAATGTAGAGAGAAAATGAGAGTAATCAGTAAAACACTGAATAATAAAATGAATAATAAATACACAATGAGTAATAACTTGCCTGTATACACGGTGTACACGTACCGAGTCGATGTACAGGGGTACGAGGTAATTGAGGTAGATATGTACATATAACTAGGAATAAAGTGACTAGACAACAGGATAGATGATAAACAGTAGCAGCAGTCAAAAAAGTCAGTGCAAAAAGGGTCAATGCAGATAATTAACCAATTAGCTACCCAGACTATTTAACTAACTATTGGCTTATCTTATGGCTTGGGGGTAAAAACTGTTAAGATGCCTTTTTTGTCCTAGACTTGGCACTCCGGTACCGCTTGCCATGCGGTAGTAGAGAGAACAGTCTATGACTGGGATGGCTGGGGTCTTTGACAATTTTTAGGGCCTTCCTCTGACACCGCCTGGTGAAGAGGTCCTGGATGGCAGGCATCACTGGGGGCGCACAACTGATCGCTGTCCTGATATCCAGAAGCTCTTTTCTGCCGTAAGATACGGTTGCAGAAACATTATGTACAAAATAATTTACAAATATCGCGAAAAAAAACCCACATAATGGCACAATTGGTTAGGAGACCGTAAAAAGGCGGCCATCTCCTCCGCCGCTCCTCCTGCCCTGACACCACACTGCCAGGTCCCTGACCTCCTCCCTATAGGCTGTCTCATCGTTGTCGGGGAGACAGTGGTTTTGGTGTCCTGGCCATGCAGTCGTGGGTGAATAGGGAGTAGAGGAGGGGACTAAGCACCCACCCCTGATGGGCCCCCGTGTTGAGGGTCAGCGTGGCAGATGTGTTATTGCCTACCCTCTCCACCTGGGGGCGGCCCGTCAGGAAGTCCAGGATCCAGTTGCAGAGGGGGGTGTTCAGTCCCAGGGTCCTTAGTTTAGTGATGAACTAGGAGAGACCTATGGTGTTGAAGAGCATTCTCACATAGGTGTTCCTCTTGTCCAGGTGGGGGAGGGCAGTGTAGAGCGCAATAGAGATTACATCATCTGTGGATCTGATGGGGTGGTATATATATATATACATACACAGCAAAAAAATAAATGTCCCTTTTTCAGGACCCTGTCTTTCAAAGATAATTTGTAAAAACTTCACAGATCTTCATTGTAAAGGGTTTAAGGATACGTCAATTTTTTTCAATTTTTGACTAAAATGACTGCCTGTAGCTCAGGCCCTGAAGCAAGGATATGCATATTATTGGTACCATTTGAAAAGAAACACATTAAACTTTGTGGAAATGTGAAAGGAATGTAGGAGAATATAACAGAATAGATCTGGTAAAATATAATACAAAGAAAAAACCAACCCTTTTATATATTTTTTGTACCATCATTTTGAAATGCAAGAAAAAGGCCATAATGTAATATTATTCCAGCCCAGGTGTAATTCAGATTTTGTTCACCAGATGGCAGCAGTGTATCTGCAAAGTTTCAGACTAATCCAATGAACCATTGCATTTATGTTAAAGATGTTGTTTCAAGAATGACCAAATGTGCCTAATATGTTTATTAATAACTTATCATGTTCAAAATGATGCCCTCTCCTCAAACAATAGCATGGTATTTTTTCACTGTAATAGCTACTGTAAATTTGACAGTGCAGTTATATATTACATTGTCACAACACAACTGATTGGCTCAAACGCATTAAGAAGGAAAGAAATTCCACAAATATATATATATATATATATATATATATATATATATATATATATATATATATATATATATATATATATATATATATATATATACACAGTACAAGTCAAAAGTTTGGACACACCTACTCATTCAAGGGATCTTCTTTATTTTTACTATGTTCTACATTGTAGACTAATAGTGAAGACATCAAAACTATGAAATAACACATATTTAACACAAAGAAGCCACCCTTTGCCTTGATAACAGTTTTGCATTCTCTCAAACAGCTTCATGAGGTAGTCACCTGGAATGCTTTTCCAGCAGTCTTGTAGAAGTTCCCACATATGCGGAGCACATGTTGACTGTTTTTCCTTCATTCTGTGGTCCAACTCATCCCAAACCATCTCAACTGGGTTGAGGTCGGGTGATTGTGGAGGCCAGGTCATCTGATGAAGCACTCCATCACTCTCCTTCTTAGTCATATAGTCCTTACACAGCCCGGAGGTGTGTTTTGTGTCCTTGTACTGTTGAAAAACAAATGATTGTCCCAATAAGCACAAACCAGATGGGATGGCGTATTGCAGCAGAATGCTGTGGTAGACTTGCTGGTTAAGTGTGCCTTGAATTCGAAATAAATCACTGACAGTATCACCAGCAAAGCATCCCCACACCCTCACACCTCCTTCCTCCATGCTTCACTGTGGGAACCACACATACAGAGATCACCCGTTCACCTAGTCTGAGTCTCTCAAAGACACGGCAGTTGGAACCAAAAATCACACATTTGGACTCATCAGACCAAAGGACAGATTTCCACCGGTCTAATGTCCATTGCTCATATTTCTTGGCCCAATAAAGTCTATTCTTCTTATTGGTGTCCTTTAGTAGTGGTTTCTTTGCAGCAATTCAAACACGAAGGCCTGATTCATGCAGTCTCCTCTGAACAGTTGATGTTGAGATGTGTCTGTTACTTGAACTCTGTGAGGTGCAATCGGAGGTACAGTTAATTGCAGATTTCTGAGCCTGGTAACTCTAATGAACTTATCCTCTGCAGCAGCGGTAACTCTGGGTCTTCCTTTCCTGTGTCCTCATGAGAGCCAGTTTCATCATAGCACTTGATGGTTTTTGCGGCTGCACTTTGAAACGTTCAAAGTTCTTGAAATTTCCGCATTGACTGACCTACTTAAAGTAACGATGAACTGTTGTTTCTCTTTGCTTATTTGAGCTATTCTTGCCATAATATGGACTTGGTATTTTACCAAATGGGACTATCTTCTGTATACCACCCTTACATTGTCACAACACAACTGATTGGCTCAAACGCATTAAGAAGGAAAGAAATTCCACAGATGACCTTTTATCAAGGCACACCTGTTAATTGAAATGCATTCCAGGTGACTACCTTATGAAGCTGGTTGGGAGAACGCCAAGACCGTGCAAAGCTTTTATCAAGGCAAAGCGTGGCTACATTGAATAATCTTTGTTTAACCCTTCTTTGGTTAGTACATGATTCCATATGTGTTATTTCATTGTTTTGATGTAGAAAATAGTAAAAATTAAGAAAAACCCTTGAATGAGTAGGTGTGTCCAAACTTTTGACTGGTACTGAGTATGTGATGGGATGTATAGACATTATGGACAGTATGTGGATAAAATATATAGTATATCTGAAGAATACTTGGAACGAATAGTATATGTACAGCAATCGTTGAATAGAATGGACTAGAATACAGTAAATACATGTAAAATGGGTCAAACAGTATGTAAACATTATTCATGTGACCAGTGTTCCATTTGAAAAGTGACCAGTGTTCCATGTTTATGTACATAGGGCAGCAGCCTCTGAAGTGCAGTGAGGAATAACCGGGTAGCCGGCTTGTGACAGTGACTAAGTTCAAGGCAGTGTACTGGATGGAGGCCCGCTAGTGATGGCTATTTGACAGTCTGATTGCCTTGAGATACAGTAGATGCTGTTCATCTGTCCCAGCTTTGATGCACGTGTACTGACCTTGCCTCCTGGATGATAGCGAGGTGAACAGGCCGTGACTCGGGGGGCTGAGGTCCTTGATGATCTTCTTGACCTTCCTGTGACACCAATTGCTGTATATATCCTGAAAGACAGGCAGTGTGCTCATTGTGATGCGTTGGGCTGGCCGCACCACCCTCTGTATGTATGTAAGTATGTACAGTGCATTCGGAAAGTATTCAGACCCCTTTTTCAAAATGTTGTTACGTTACAGCCTTACTCTAAAATGGATTAAATAATGTTTTCCCCTCATCAATCTACACACCATACCCCATAACGACAAAGCGAAAAACGTTTTTTTTAGAAATGTTTGCAAAGTTATGAAAATAAAAACCAAAAAGCCTTATTTACATAAGTATTCAGACCCTTTGCTATGAGACTTGAAATTGAGCTCAGGTGCATCAATTGTGGTAAATTCAATTGTTTGGACATGATTTGGAAAGGCACACACCTGTCTATATAAGGTTGCACAGATGACAGTGCATGTCAGAGCAAAAACCAAGCCATGAGGTCGATGGCACACTGAAACCGATGGTCACACTGACAGAGCTCCAGAATTCCTCTGTGGATATCAAATCAAATCTAATTTTATTTGTCATACACATAGTTAGCAATGTTAATGCGACTGTAGCAAAATGCTTGTACTTTTAGTTCCGACAGTGCAGTAATATCTAACAAGTAATCTAACAATTCCCCAACAACTACCTCATACTCACAAATCTAAAGGGGTGAATGAGAATATGTACATGTAAGTATATGGATGAGCAATGGCCAAGCTGCATAGGCAAGGTGTAATAGATGGTGTAAAATGCAGTATATACATGCAATATGAGTAATGTATTTAGTGTGCATTGTATAAAGTGACTAGTGATCCATTTATTAAAGTGGCCAGTGATTTGGTCTCAATGTAGGTAGCAGCCTCTCTGAGTTAGTGATAGCTGTTTAGCAGTCTGATGGCCTTGATATATAAGCTGTTTTTCAGTCTCTCGGTCCCAGCTTTGATGCACCTGTACTGACCTTGCCTTCTGGATGGTAGCGGTGTGAACAGGCAGTGGCTCGAGTGGTTGATGTCCATGATGATCTCTTTGGCCTTCCTGTGACATTGTGTTCTTTAGGTGTCATAGAGGGCAGGAGGTTTGCACCCCGGTGATGCGTTGTGTGGAGAGCCTTGCGGTTGAGGGCGGTGCAGTTGCCGTACCAGGCTGTGATACAGCCCGACAGGATGCTCTAGATTGTGCATCTGTAAAAGTTTGTTAGGGTTTTGGGTGACATGAAGAAGGCACTGTTGCGCCTTCTTCACATCACTGTCTGTGTGGGTGGACATTTTCAGTTTGTCTGTGATGTGTACGCTGAGGATCTTAAAACTTTACACCTTCTCCACTGCTGTCCTTTCGATGTGGATAGAGGCGGGCTCCCTCTGCTGTTTCCTGAAGTCCACAATCATTTCCTTTGTGGAGGAAACCTGGCACCATCCCTACGGTGAAGCATGGTGGTGGCAGCATCATGCTGTGGGGTTGTTTTTCAGCTGCAGGGACTGGGAGACTAGTCAGGATTGAGGGAAAGATAAATAGAGCAAAGTACAGAGAGATCCTTGATGAAAACCTGCTCCAGAGCGCTCAGGACCTCAGACTGGGATGAAGGTTCAGCTTCCAACAGGACAACGACCCTAAGCACATAGCCAAGAAAACGCAGGAGTGGCTTCATGACAAGTCTCTGAATATCCTTGAGTTGCCCAGGCTGGACTTGAACCGGATCTAACAGCTCTGCAGAGACCTGAAAATAGCTGTGCAGCGACGCTCTCCATCCAATCCACCCAATCCGCTCCCCATCCAATCAATTCGAACACCTCTGGAGAGACCTGAAAATATCTGTGCAGCTACGCTCCCCATCCAATCTGACAGAGCTTGAGAGGATCTGCAGAGAATAATAGGAGAAACTCCTCAAATACAGGGGTGCCAAAGTTGTAGCGTCATACCCAAGAAGACTAGAGACTGTAATCGCTGCCAAAGGTGCTTCAACAAAGTACTGAGTAAAGGGTATGAGAACTTATGTAAATGTGAACTTATGTAAATCAGCTTTTTTTTTTTTGCTGAAATTTCTTTAAACCTGTTTTTGCTTTGTCATTATGTGCTATTGTGTGTAGATATATATATATTTTTACCCATTTTAGAATAATGCTGTAATGTAACAAAATGTGGAAAAGGTCAAGGGGTCTGAATACTTTCTGAATGTACTGTATTTATATATGTATATATGTATGTCACAGGAGGTTGGTGACACCGTAATTGGGGAGAACGGGCTCGTGTTAATGACTGGAGCGGAATCGGTGGAATGGAATCAAATACATCAAACACATGGTTTCCTGGTGTTTGATATCATTCCATTTGCTCTGTTCCGGCCATTACTATGAGCCGTTCTCCTCGGCAGCCTCCTGTGATGTATGTTCTGCATGTATGTATGTTTTGAGCTGTTCTGTGTGTGTTCACTCTCTCACACTCTCTCTCTTTCTGTATTCCTCCCTCTGTTTCTCTCTCTGTGTGTTAGCAGTGTGTCCAGTCTGTATAGGGCTGTAGGCATTACATTAACATGCTCTAATCCTGTGGGTGGCTTATTGGAAACAAATCCCCCTCAAAGCTTTTAAAGCTCCTGCCTTTTTATTTTTACCCCACTCTCGTCACCCTCCTCGCCCTCCTCCCCCCCAAATGGCCACCGTGGCCCTATGGCTCAATTCTAAATAAACCAATAGCTAGATGTGAAAGGATTGGTATATGGAATATGGTAATAGTTCCACCTGACTTTCTGATAGGCTATATTGAATTTTAAATCACCTATCCAGTCCTTTCAGGGGGTGTATAACAATTTGAACGATAAAAAAATATATGTACATTTTTTTACAGGAAAGCTCAGTAGTTAATTTTTCCTAGACCTAGTAGGCCCCTTCACTCGTGAGTTGGTTTGCATGATTTCATTGACATGCCATATCTAAAAAAACCTGTTTCTGTGCTGTTCCTCTATAATGTTTTCTCTATCCCTGTGAACAATGAAACAATGGAGAGTTTGTGGAAAGTGAGTGAGTCATTGTTGACTGTGGATTGTATGCTTGTTTAAGTCCTAGATTACCATGAAGTATCTGGATGCTGAACATGGGAGAGTTCACCTGAGGCCATAGATATGGATATTGTTCATATCACTTGTCCTTGTATGTGCTGAGTGTATCATCTGTGCTGTCAGATGAGGCCACATGCAGGGTCTGGCTTTTGTTTTCCTAGCTTTTGTTCTGTAAGCTGTCCCTATGTGGGGGGACATGGGTTTTGTAGTTCAGTGTTCTATGTCATACCTTACATTTCTAGCATTGAGAATGGACTGTTCCTTACTCTAGGTAGATGTCACCCTTACAGACACAGACCTATGATCAGATTACTTCCTCTTCAGAGAGTTACAAATGGCTGCCTTATTTTGTGACCTCCTTGCTCATGCCTGTATATTGCAGTAGTACACAAGCTCTCAGCATCCAGATACTTCTTGCTGACCTGTCGGAATAACAGACAGGGATCATATCAGCATACGCCGAAAAGTAAGAAAAACAATTGCGAGAAGAAGGGGGGGGGGGGGTTTGTAGTTCAGTGTTCTATGTCATAACTTACATTTGTAGAGAATGGACTGTTCCTTGCTCTAGGTCAGTCCTTCTCAAATAGTGGGGGGCTCGGAGTGATGCCAGGGAACATGCTTTTTTTTGCCGCAGGGAGTAGGTTTTTTTTGCACCGAACAAGAACACACAGCACAGAGCAGGAGATATGAACCCCACTCCATAGCAGAGGAGCTGATACTGCCTGCAGCATTAGACATGGTCTCTGTCATGCTGGATGACGCAAGTGCTGCAAAAATAAAACTATCCCTCCGTCCAATGACACTGTCGCCAGACGTATAAATGACATTGCTAACGATCTTAAAGAACAGCTGGTAGATAACTCAAAGACAAACATTTTGCCTTACAGTTCGATGAAGCAACGGACAGCAACAAAGACTGTTTGTTTATCGCTTATGTACGTTTTGACATTATAAACTCCCTGTGTGAGGATCTACTGTTTTGTAAATATGTCAGAGACAGAGTCACAGCTGAAGACCTATTCAAAATGCTGGACTGCTTCCTGACTGAGAAGTGGCTAAAGTGGGAGAACTGCATTGGTGTTTGCAGTGATGGTGCACAGACCATGGCAGGGATGAGAAAAGGACTTCGGGCACTCATCAAGAAGGCCTCACCTAATGCTGAGTGGACACACTGTGTTATACACAGAGAAGCACTGGCATCAAGGCACCTTTCCTCTGAATTAAGTGAGGTTATGACTGACATTGTAGGTGCAGTCAATTTTATAAAGACCAGACCACTAAAAACAAGAGTCTTCTCTGCTATCTGTGAGGAGATGGGAGCTGAACATCAAGCTGTGCTGTTTCACAGTGAAGCAAGGTGACTGTCACGAGGAAAAGTCTTGTCCCGAGTTTTTGAGCTCAGAGAGCAGATAAGAATGTTTTCGGAGCAGGAGCACAAGTATGACCTCGCAGAAACATTTTGTGATGAGAACTTCCTGGCAAAACTGGCCTACCTGAGTGACATATTTGGAAAGCTAAATGAACTAAATCTACAGCTTCAAGGGAAAGATAAACACCTCCCTCAGGTCACAGACAAGATCAGCTTTTTCACTCGAAAGCTTGCAATGTGGGGCAGGCGACTTGATGAAGGAAATACTGATTCATTCGAGAACCTGCATGAATTTGTTGACACTACTGACTATGATGCCACCTCAGTGATTCCATATATTAAGGAGCATATTTCATCACTGATGGGATTCTTTAAAAAGTACTTCCCTGAAAACAGTTCCCAATATGACTGGGTGAGAGATCCTTTCAATGCACCAGCTCCAACTGGTTTCAGCTCTGCAGAGGAGGACCAGTTAATTGATATGACGTCTGACTCCACATTGAGACTGAGGTTCACATCACAGACACTGAGTGAATTCTGGCTGAGTGTAGAGAGGCAGTATCCACTCTTAAGGCAGAGGGCCATGGGCATTCTTCTTCCTTTTGCAACATCTTATCTTTGTGAGACTGGCTTCTCTGCTGTTGCTGCACTGAAGACCAAGTACAGGTACAGGTACAGAGAGTTGCAGTATCATGCTTCAAACCCCGCTTCGAAAAGCTGTGCTCTGCAAAACGTGCTCATTGTAGCCATTAATCCCGACTTCCTCATTTTGATTTTAAAAAATCAGCACAAATGTTTTTATTCATTTTTGTTTTATAGGTCAAAGTGTTTCATATATTGTGCTCCTGAGTTAATGTTGCTGATTAATTTTAAGTTATTATTATTTATTGATTATATTTAATTTAATTTTTCAGTATCAAATGGTCAAAAAAAAATTCCAGTTTAAATAAGGCTTGAATTTTTATTTATTTTTTCAGGCAAATTGATGCACTTTAAGTCTTTTCTGTTACTAAAAAACAATGTTAATAAAGTTATTCTTTGTTGTAAGTTGATCTATATTTCTTTCTTTCTTCTTTTTTTCTTTTCTTTAATGTTAATAAGGATACAATGTTATGCAGAGGTGTACTTATAACAATTTTATAGACAAATTATACTATTTACAGTCGCGGCGGAGAGTTGGGGGGCGCAAAATGTTTACTTCTTACAGTTGAGAAGCACTTCTCTAGGTAGACATCACCCTTATAGACACAGACCTAGGATCAGATTACCCTTCCCAAATCCTAACCATAACAATTGATGTTGGATTCTTAACTGACTAGTATTTAGGGTGCGACTTTCATCATACTCCCAGTTACTTCTCCGACACACATGAAGCAATGGCTCCTTCTCATAGAGCTCGGACTATAAAAGAGAACGAGTTTGACAATGCATACATTTATTTTCTGCTTATTTGCATCAGTTCTCAAGAAAGAAAATGAAATTCCATTTTTCTTTCTCATTATTCCAAATATCTGGCTTTAGCTCTGTTCGCACGGGACTAGTATTACTAGAGAAGGTTGATCATTTATTTATTACCCCAGAATGTCTGTTATCCCAGAGGAGGATTCGTAAATTGCCCCCTGTAATTCTATCTTTTGTTTTCTATAAATTGACAGTTATGACGGATGTCCAGGCGATAACAGGCCACACTGACAACTCCAGCTTGGTTCCCAACTTTCTAAACCAAACCAAACCATCTTTGATATAGTGTCACCATAATATTTTAACTGAGGAAGTGTGATCATAATCATTAGGATATTTTAGTGATCCTAAGTAGAAGTGCTCACTTGCACTTGATGTGCATTTTTAGGCTATGTGTGGGAAAGTGAACTTGTCATTTGTTAACGTTTACCTGAATTGTATGCTGCTTTGAGATCTATTAACAGTAAGGGTCGCATTAAATAGGCACACATTTTTTTATGATGCATTGGCCAGTGTTCAATGAAGTTGCACAATACCTATAAAGACAAGTATTCACTGTGAAAGTTGATACATGTAGGCCCTTCATCTATAGGCCATGTGCAGCACTCTATTTATCGCTTTCTTGCTCAAACCGCAAGTAACACCTGTCAAACTCAGACATTTCTCTCAAAACACAGGGTTGTGGATTCGCACAGGGCTACTATTATCAGAGGACTTTGGAGTTTGCCCCAAAAAAGTAGGTTATTCTGGCTGGAATTGTTACTCTCCTGCCATGTAGAAACATGGCTGATTCAAACAGGAATATAATCACAGATGTGGTGTTTGTGCTCGTGCACATAATTACATTACCGGACCTCCACCAGTAAAACCAATCCTGTGTTGGAATTACACTCAGTCAAGACAACTAGAATGATACAATTGGCTTAAAATTAACTTGTGGTTACCATCCCTCTACTTTGGGTTTCCATTTGTGACTAACAACACATTTAATGTAGTGTAATCAGATCAATGTGACAGATAGTTGTGAGGCTTTTGGTCTTGGACAGAGCTCTTTTTCATGCCGCTGTGATATTGTAGGCTATTAAGAGGATAAGGTGAGTGCAAGCTCAAAAGCAGCTTCTTTGATTGACAGGAGAGTTGATTGTGTATGAACGCTCGTGTAGTTGTCCGTTATGTGTTTCATCTGTGGAAAACAGCATGTGAAAATATCTGACCCACGTTCAATCAATAGTTAGTTATTTTGATACATACTTAATAACGCTATGGCAGTGATTCCTAAATAGTGGTACATTTTGTTGGAAACATAGATCCTATTTACACTTTAGATTACCTTAATACGTTAATAGTAATGTTAAAATGATACAAAATATGACAGTGTGATACAAATAAAATATGCTAGTCATGAAATGGTATGTTTACACTTCCTGTTCAGCGAGTTAAAAATGGTTGCCTTATTTTGTGAAATTCTTGCTCATGCCTACTGTATATTGCAGCAGTACACAAACTCTCAGTACATGGTCACCTTACTGACCTGTCGGGATAACAGACAGGGAGGTAACCGTGTTGCCATAATTCGGGTCAAGCCTCAGCCAGACGTCAGCAACAAGTTGACAGCTGCAGGACAAATTGGCCACCTTTGAATGGTGCTAGTTTCTTTATCGACATTGCTTGTTAGAGGTTCCTGAGACCCAGCTCCACTATCGCAGCTCACACATTTACTTTTTTAGCCTCATCGAACAGTGAGGTAATTAAATATACATAAAACCGCCCGGTTTTTATTTCACATTGATATCTTAGCCTTCCCTTCACCTTCCCTTGCAAGCAGACATGCCTCTTTGTCCTAGTTTATGAGTGAAGCTGAAATAGGAGCTCTGTATTAGTGTCAGGAATGAACATCGATCATCGATTTTTATAAAGACATAATCCTGTAGATGAGGTGTATTTAACAAACAATGCAGGCTTTTCGAAGAAAACTTTCTAGTTTGGAATTACATTTTCCTCACAGATTGACAGTGTTCTTGTTGTTGTTTCAACACCTGGCTTTGCCCCATGCATATTTCAAAATGTTCTCCAGAGTTTTCAACATGCACATGATGACGGTAAGCATTTTTTAAGGACAGTGTTGTGAGCTACACTGTCTCGTAGCTTGCAGTGACAGCAGGGCTTATACTTCCTGTGATTTTCACTGACTCGTTTCTCCTTTCTTGCTCTTCCTCTCTCTCTCTCTCTCTCTCTCTCTCTCTCTCTCTCTCTCTCTCTCTCTGTCACCTACCTCTCTCTGGCGCTTCCTCCCTTTCCTCTCTCTCTTTACCCCTTTCTCTCTCCCATTCCAGTGGATGCTCATTGTTTTACCTCAAATCTGCAAGTCATCTGCTCTCAAGTCTTCCTCCTGCGTCTGTTTGATGTATCTCTCTGCTCGGAATCCATTTGGCAAGATTGATAGATTAATACAGTGAATCTCAGACAAAAATAAGCTGCTCATTTCGATAAGGGATTCATGAATCGCTCCAAGCAGATACAGTCAGTTCTACGTTCAGCTCTGCTCAGGAGTCGTCTTCTTTTTCTCCTCTTCTTTTTGTTTTACTGTTGACGGTTCACCGGGCCAATCAGATAGGATTGTGGGTAAACACTGAACTGTGACCTATTCCTTTATTGCATTAAATGTGTTCTGTTTAGATTTTTACAGTTCAGCCTTTTAGACCCGAAGTGCAGTATGAAAAACAAACATGCAAGCATGACCCTGGTGTTTTCATAGATCTTCTTGGGTCGTAGATAAATTACATCCCATTGGATTGAGTTGGAGGGCCTAAGAAACCCTGTTGACCTGAACCAGGGTCAGATTTAGGTAGCATCAGGTTCAGTCACGACAGAACCAGGCTGATCTGGAGGTTCAGGTGTAGTGTGCGATGCGGTGTTCTTTCATTTGGGAGACAGTGGCCCATGATCCTCTGCTCTGATCAGATTGTTGTTTTTTTACCTCCCAGAATTAGTTTTATTTCACAATGAAACATATGACGAAGATAAATGATGTAATCATGTGTATTTCAATTGTACCGAACCTACATAGCCTTCCTCCTGGGCTTGGCTCCTCCAGTATAATAGTATAACATCTCAACATCAACTGTTCAGAGGAGACTGCGTGAATCAGGCCTTCATGGTCCAATTGCTGCAAAGAAACCTCTACTAAAGGACACCAATAAGAAGAAGAGACTTGTTGGAGACTTTTGTGTCCAAACTTTTGACTGGTACTGTATTGGTACACAGTACCACAGTACTGGTACTGTGGTACACAGTATATTAGAATGATGGTGGATGAACGAGGACAGGAGATGTTGAGAACAGGCACTGCCTGTCACAGGGGGACAAACCAACTGGCACTGGGACAAACCACTGGGGCAGGGGAGGAGGGGTGGATGATTTAGGCAGTCAGGACATGAGGGCATCTAAGGACAGAGAATATATCTTTAGAGTAGGGAAAAGGGTGCAGTGGTGTGAAAATCAATTATGTGTATATTTTTTCATTGAGATATCGGTTGATACTTCTGAGATTGATCAGAACCCTGACCTGCAGAAGTGGGAAATGAACTACAAAAATAAGTCTCTGCAGCATGCATACATCACATTAACTATTTATGAAAAACAAACAGAATACATTTGAATGAAGTACAGCTTTTTTATGGATGTGAAGACATAATAAGTAATGATGAACATAGAAAGAACATTATGATCTGAACACAGTGGGTTGATGTGAAAAACAATATGGTTAGATATGGCTCCATAGATGGATGGATGTGATGTATCCGCCCCTCCTGATGTGAAGGGGACTGCTTAGTGTGCGAATGTTTACTGTTTGCAGCTCCCTCACGACTCCCATCAGCCATCACACCTCCTGTCAATCACCCAGTGCCCACACCGCTCCACCCACTAGAGCATCCACCTATAGAGAAACCCTTATAAAGTACTGTATCCTCTGGCACTGTCACTGTGCTTCCTCAAGAATAAACATATTAGAACTCAGAGCTCATTGCCTGAACCTAAAGTTCCCTCCTGCAGAATCTTCAGTATAGGCTTTTATTTATGTCAAGTTAAAAACATGAAACGTCTCTTTAACATGCTATTTGACCTTTTCTTCAACCTTTATCAATTTATTAGCTCTGGAAAAAACAGCTGTAACCTTTGCACTGTTGCAAACCAAGGTTGGGGTCTATTCTGAATTTCTGAATCTAATTCAAATTCAAACAATGGATTTGAATTGAAGGAAGTAGAATTTAACTCAAACCAATTCAACTAAGACATGAGACATGAAAGTCTCATTCATTTGACAAATCATTTATCAAAAGGATATGCCACTTATTAATGTAAAATACACATACCATTTCAGATATTACTTTGATTATAACTCAAATATATCAAACAGTATTCTTCTTTGTCATGAGATAGATTGTTCCCTTCCATACTGCAGTGTTTGATCTAATGCATTCTGGGAAATGTATTCTGATACTTAAAAACATTAAGGGAATTTTGAATTATTATAGACAACCCACAACATGATCTTATAATATTTCCAGACCACTAATTATGTTTAATTGTTTTAAGAACATTTGTTTTAAAAATGAAATTTTTCAAGATTATAGTGGTAACCATACAGATATAAATGCAGAAGCCATTTGAATTTCATTGAATGTGATTGAATTATATTAGACTTCCTTTCATTCAAATTCAATTCAAATTCTGCTTTCCGTGGGGTGTGGCCAATTTAAATTCAATTCAAATTCAAGAATTGAATTGGAATTAAAGAGCAATTCACAACTCAATTCAGAATTGACCCCAACCCTGGTGCAAACGCTTTTCAAAGCCTATGTTGTTATTCTGTAATATGGGTTTGTTCTCAACGGAGTCGTGATGAAGACCTGAGTGGTCGAAACATTGTCAACAAATCCCACGGGAGCATAGAATGCAGTATGCAGTCTTATAACTTTCACAAGCTTACAGTGAAACACCCCTTAACTTACCCCAGAGTCCAGGTGAAAACATGTACAACCCGAGCAATAATTCTTGCGATCTGTCAACATTTAAGAGCTTTTTTGTATTTACTCCCCCAGGTCTAGCGCATTGTCCTCTTCCTCTCTTTTATTTTCTCCCCTAGTCTCCAAACCTCTCGCACCCTCTCATTGCATTTTCCCTTTCCAGACAGCTAATTTAATTTGTGAGTTAATTAACGAGGTTGACCTCAATTAAAAACAATAATTGCACCGTTACGTTTGGAAACCCAGACTGGGACACATTGCAGACACATAGGAAACCATTTGCAGCAATTGGAGAACCAAAGTTTATTTTTACTGCAGATACGAAACAAAGATGACTGAATGATATTCACATTTACTAGACTATTTTCTGTTGTGACATATCATGGTAACTAGAGTTAGGAGAAACAAAGTGCTGATGAAGAGAACCATGTTGATAGAGGTGAGGAACACTTACTCTCCTGAGAATGGAGAAAATAACTTGGATTTGAAATCATCAGTTATCTGAGACCTTGAGATTGGGGCAATTCAGAAAGGAACGATTGCCGGCCAGCACTTGCAATCGCCTACAGTTTTTCCTGTAGATGTCCGTTCTTGTTGTTTCCAGGCTGCTGAGGAAATACAGTGGTGTGTTGCTGGTACCCCGTCTGATGGGTTGGTAGCTCACAACTTGTTAGCCAAGAGTGGAGTGGAGGAGGCAGGTTGGACTAGGTCAGATCATGTACTCAGACTAAGTCTCATCTCATATTCCTCAACCTACTTCAGGTTCTCTCTCTCTGTTTCTCTCTGTTTCTCTCTGTTTCTCTCTCTGTTTCTATCTTTCTCTCGATCTGTTTTTCTCTCTGTCTCTCTTTCTCTCTCTCTACTTTTTCTCTGTTCATAAGAGTTGGATGATGGATTATCATACAGAAAATGATACCCTCTGTCTTTAATCCCATATGTTCTATGCCTACATGAACAAAAGCACTTGCATAAGATCAGTGTCCCATAGTGCCTGTAATGGACCTCGTGAGAAGAACAGAGACCAACATCCATGATGCCTAAAATGGTCCTCGTGAGATGAACAGAGACCAACATCCATGATGCCTATAATCGTCTTCGTGAGATGAACAGAGACCAACATTCATGATGCCTATAATCGTCCTCGTGAGATGAACAGAGACCAACATCCATGATGCCTAAAATGGTCCTTGTGAGATGAACAGAGACCAACATCCATGATGTCTATAATGGTCCTCGTGAGATGAACAGAGACTAACATCCATGATGCCTATAATGGTCCTCGTAAGATGAACAGAGACCAATATCCATGATGCCTATAATCGTCCTCGTGAGATGAACAGAGACCAACATCTATGATGCCTATAATCGTCCTCGTGAGATGAACAGAGACTAACATTCATGATGCCTATAATCGTCCTCGTGAGATGAACAGAGACCAACATCTATGATGCCTATAATCGTCCTCGTGAGATGAACAGAGACTAACATTCATGATGCCTATAATCGTCCTCGTGAGATGAACAGAGACCAACATTCATGATGCCTATAATCGTCCTCGTGAGATGAACAGAGACTAACATTCATGATGCCTATAATCGTCCTCGTGAGATGAACAGAGACCAACATTCATGATGCCTGTAATGGTCCCTGTGAGATGAACGGAGACACCACCATCCATGGTCGTTGTGCTCATGACTCGCCTAGAAATTCACTTGATTATATTCATGCTATGTGCGTTGTGAAACGTTGACATATGGCTGAGCTTTTGTCTGGATGATGAGATGTATGGGAGTTGCTGAAAATTTACATAATGATACTTCTGTGTCAAATTATAAATAATATTTCAAATGTATTACATTTCTATAGCGTTTTTTATATAAGCACTTCAAACTATTTAGTTCTACTTGTGCTTTCAAAAGCAGCTCAAACATAGAACATGTAAGAAGGAACTACAAAGCCATTGAATTATACTGTGCATTATAGGGAAATAATGCACTCTCGAGAATGCCCTTCTAGCCAATTAGAATTGAATATTCAACAATGCCATGGTATAAGTGAGGTATAAATGTCAACGTTCTGTACATTACCTTGGAAATAATGATTTTGCCTGAGTTTGCCTTCTCGTCAGGACACTCAACACTGTTCTTTACGAGGAGATTGCATTGCATATCAAACACTATGCTAGAAGCTACCTAAGCTAAACAGTTTGTTGCTAGCAAACCTGCCAATATACCGTGCATTAGGAAAGTATTCAGACCCCTTGACTTTTTCCACATTTTGTTACGTTACAGCCTTATTCTAAAATGGATTACATAATTTCCCCCCCCTAATTAGTCAACACACAATACCCCATAATGACAAATTAAAAACAGGTTTTAAGAAATGTTTGCAAATTTATAAAAAATAATAAACATAAATATCACATTAATGTAAGTATTCAGACCCTTTACTCAGTACTTTGTTGAAGCACCTTTGGCAGTGATTACAGACTTGAGTCTTCTTGGGTATGACGCTACAAGCTTGGCACATCTGTATTTGGGGAGTTTCTCCCATTCTTTTTTGCAGATCCTTTCAAGCTCTGTCGTGTTGAATGGGGAGCGTCACTGCACAGCTCTTTTCAGGTCTCTCCAGAGATGTTCGATCGGGTTCAAGTCCGGGCTCTTGCTGGGCCACTCAAGGACATTCAGAAACTTGTCCCGAAGCCACTCCTGCGTTGTCTTGGCTGTGTGCTTAGGGTCATTGTCCTGTTGGAAGGTGAACCGTCGCCCCAGTCTGAGGTCATGAGCACTCTGTACTTTGCTCTGTTCATCTTTCCCTTGATCCTGACTAGTCTCTTAGTCCCTGTTGCTGAAGAACTTCACCACAGCATGATGCTGCCACCACCATGCTTCACCGTAGGGATGGTGCCAGGTTTCCTCCAGACGTGGTGCATGGCATTCAGACCAAAGAGTTTAATCTTGGTTTTAACAGACCAGGGAATGTTGTTTTGGATGGTATGAGAGTCGTTTAGGTGCCTTTTGGCAAGCTCCAAATGAACTGTCATGTGCCTTTTATGGCCACTCTACCATAAAGGCCTGATTAGTGGCGTGCTGTAGCGATGGTTGTCCTTCTGAAAGGTTCTCCCATCTCCACAGAGGAAGTCGTGTTCTTGGTCACCTCCCTGACCAAGGCCCTTCTCCCCTGATTGCTCAGTTTGGCCAGGCGGACAGCTCTAGGTAGAGTGTTGGTGGTTCTAAACTTCTTCCATGGAACGATGGAGGCCACTGTATTCTTGGGGACCTTCAATGTTGCAGAAATGTTTTAGTACCCTTCCCCAGATCTGTGCCTCGACACAATCCTGTCTCGGAGCTCTACGGACAATTTCTTCGACCTCATTGCTTGTTTTTTGCTCTGACATGCACTGCCACAGGCTAACCCCCATTAGCATTTCCGTAGGGAAACTTACGTTACAGTAGTTAGCCTTAAGATTGTTAAGGACACAGTACTAGGGTTAGCCCTTGCTAATGCTAACAGTATATCATCTAACAGTTAACCACTGTAATGATCACCTTTACTCCCTTTTAGTAGTGCATAGGGCTCACTAACTGCCTTTAGCCTTTTGTGTATTTTAAAATGGGACATAGGAGCTTGAAGTAAGAGGATTCAGTTAGCACTGAGATGCTAGCTCGTGTGTCCGTATGTCACATGCTACTTTCACTGCCGTTGTGCCGAGGGAATTCGAGTAGGTAGCTAAAATAGGTAGAGGTCTGAGGCTTCAGTTAGCAATGAGTCGCTAACCTCACTGCATCCGCAGGCCACATGCTAAGTTTGATTAAGCCCAGATGAATGGATGAGTTGGATTAAGGCCATGATCCACGCTAGTCGCGAGTTTTAGCATCGTTGACGCGCCACAACAGGATGTCATCACCGACACGCAAAGCCTCATCAAAATGTGCCTGCCCAGATTCCCTCCTCCTGACACACTCACACCCTGCCAACAGCCAAATAACTAGCACACATCAGGGTCAACAAGTCACAGTCTCTCTCTCTCTCTCTCACACTCTCTCTGTTTGTCACTCTCTCTCGCTCTATAACACAACTATATTTGTAGTTCATGGTGCACTGTTATTAAAAAGATGACACATTTTGATTGTAGTCTTTTTCAAGGCTTCCATTTCTCTTTCTGATAAACTGTCACTTTTCCACATAGCTCACGACCCATTCTGTGGCAGTCCCTCATCTTATCTATTCAAGCTAAATGTGTAGCTGTGGTGGCCCTTCCGATGCCATTATATGCCCTCTGTGCTCCAGAAGCTTTTATGTCATGTGCCCAATAGAAACGGATGACTTGTGACTCTTGTCTGGTTTAGGATTCTGAGAAGCTGGCTTCTGTTGCTCCCAGTCTGGGATGGAGGGATGTTGATGGAGGGAAGGATGGAAAAATGGATGGAGTGAATGAGGAAGTTGTTTTGCATTGGACAGCTGCACTGAGGCCTGGAAGCATGATGGTGGCCTGCGTATACACTGTAGGATTACAGACAGACATGGAAAGTCTCTCTCTCTGTCTCTCACAAAAACACACACACTCTAATCACAGAACCAGTGCTAATAAAGATTCTATCAGACACACACATTCATAGGCATACACATAAATATACAAGCACCTACAGTACACACACACAACATCAATATATAAACTCAGCAAAAAAAGAAACGTCCTCTCACTGTCAACTGTGTTTATTTTCAGCAAACTTAACATGTGTAAATATTTATATGAACACAACAAGATTCAACAACTGAGACATCAACTGAACAAGTTCCAAAGACATTTGACAAACAGAAATGGAATAATGTGTCCCTGACCAAAGGGGGAGTCAAAATCAAAAGGAACAGTCAGTATCTGGTGTGGCCACCAGCTGCATTAAGTACTGCAGTGCATCTCCTCCTCATGGACCACCAGATTTGCCAGTTCTTGCTGTGAGATGTTACCCCACTCTTCCACCAAGGCACCTGCAAGTTCCCAGACATTTCTGGGGGGAATGGCCCTAGCCCTCACCCTCTGATTCAACAGGTTCCAGAAGTGCTCAATGGGATTGAGATCCGGGCTCTTCGCTGGCCATGGCAGAACACTGACATTCCTGTCTTGCAGGAAATCACGCACAGAACGAGCAGTATGGCTGGTGACATTGTCATGCTGAAGGGTCATGTCAGGATGAGCCTGCAGGAAGGGTACCACATGAGGGAGGAGGATGTCTTCCCTGTAACGCACAGTGTTGAGATTGCCTGCAATGACAACAAGCTCAGTCCGATGATGCTGTGACACACCGCCCCAGACCATGATGGACCTTCCACCTGCAAATCAATCCCACTCCAGAGTACAGGTCTCGGTGTAACGCTCATTCCTTCGAGGATAAACGCGAATCCGACCATCACCCCTGTTGAGACAAAACCATGACTCGTCAGTGAAGAGCACTTTTTGTCCGTCCTGTCTGGTCCTGCGACGGTGGGTTTGTGCCCATAGGCGACATTGTTGCCAGTGATGTCTACAAGCCCTCAGTCCAGCCTCTCTCAGCCTATTGCGTACAGTCTGTGCACTGACGGAGGGATTGTGCGTTCCTGGTGTAACTCAGGCAGATGTTGTTGCCATCCTGTACCTGTCCCGCAGGTGTGATGTTCGGATGAACCGATCCTGTGCATGTGTTGTTACATGTGGTCTGCCACTGCGAGGATGATCAGCTGTCCGTCCTGTCTTCCTGTAGTGCTGTCTTAGGCGTCTCACAGTACGGACATTGCAATTTATTGCCCTGGCCATATCTGCAGTCCTCATGCCTCCTTCCAGCATGCCTAAGACATGTTCACGCAGATGAGCAGGGACCCTGGGCATCTTTCTTTTGGTGTTTTTCAGACTCAGCAGAAAGGCCTCTTTAGTGTCCTAAGTTTTCATAACTGTGACCTTAATTGCCTACCGTCTGTAAGCTGTTAGTGTCTTTACGACCGTTCCACAGGTGCATGTTCATTATTTGTTTATGGTTCATTGAACAAGCATGGGAAACTGTGTTAAAACCCTTTACAATGAAGATCTATGAAGTTATTTGGATTTTTACGAATTATCTTTCAAAGACATGGTCCTGAAAAAGTGATGTTTTTTGTTGTTGTTGCTGAGTATAGAACTGTATGAAAAATGCATAATGTAATTCCCACGTAAAAAAAATACTGCATTTGACTATAGAATATGACAGTACTTACTGTAGAATTTTGTAGAAACTGTAGTATACTGT
The DNA here is from genome assembly GCF_013265735.2 of Oncorhynchus mykiss. NCBI lineage: Eukaryota > Metazoa > Chordata > Actinopteri > Salmoniformes > Salmonidae > Oncorhynchus > Oncorhynchus mykiss. The sequence goes on along the minus strand of NC_048571.1, from coordinate 74,986,191 downwards.
AGAATACTGTACTACACACTATTTGTTTTTATTTTTTTATTTTTTATTTCACCTTTATTTAACCAGGTAGGCTAGTTGAGAACAAGTTCTCATTTACAACTGCGACCTGGCCAAGATAAAGCATAGCAGTGTGAACAGACAACACAGAGTTACACATGGAGTAAACATGTACTCTTTTAGTTTTTGTCCTGTAGGTTTCCACAATGAGAAAGCCTCCACTTCTATGTCAAAGGTAACAAAACAAAAACACTTCACTAAATACTACAGTAATGTCCCCAAAAACACTACAGTATACTACAGTCTGCAATTACTTAAAAATTTACATACAATTTTTTTACTACAGTATTTATACTATAGTAAACTGTAACTATTACAGTATACTACAGTAAATACTACAGAGAATACTATAATATTCCTACCATAGTTTACACTATGGTATTTTTTCATGTGGGTACACATCTGTGTCTGTTCAACTCACCACCACTGAAACCTGTAGGCATTATTCAGTCCCTGGGGCAAAAATATGTTCTAATAAAAAAGCATTCACACACACATTCATGAGTAGGCTAAACACACACACAGACACACACAGCCTACTGACATTCACTCCAGCAGAGACTAGACCAAAGCACCTCAAGGCAATCCAACTCCAGCATTTCATGTATGTGTCAGGTATTCACTCCACCATTGGGGAAACACAATAAGCGGGGAGAGGAGGTGGAAATATATATAAATAGACAAACCACAATGGCGGTTTCATAACCTTGTGTGTCACTGAGAAAAGGTCGACACTCAGCTCTGACTCACATTTGACATGCCATGTTTGTTTTGGTATTAGCAATAACTGCCACTTGACCCTGGGCACCTTGTGTGTCCGTGCGTACTGCAAATATAATTATGTAAATGAGGGCTTTGGATGTGTAGATCAGAAGTCAATTTAGACAGTAGGTTAAACAGCTTGAGAGGACTAATCCTCTATAATTATCACTGGCGACTGGGCAGCAGGCCTGGGTTCAATTACTATTTGAAATCCTTTCAAATACTTGAGCTGGCTTGATTGAGTTTGCCTTGTGCAAGGGAACCAATAGGATTATTAAAAAAAACTGCCAATCCTGCCCATCTGGCACTCCAGGCAGGCTAAAGCAAACGCTAAACATATTTGAAAGATTTGTAATATTATTTGAACCCAGGCCTGCTGGGAGGATTACAGAGAGGATGGGACTTCTCTTTAGGGAACATTTTCTACTAGTCAAGATGGCATTTTTCAGGCTGTTTATAGTCATTGTCAATGTGCAGATACTCTGTCAAATGTACATTGTAAATCTTATCTCTCTCGCTCTCTCCCCCTGGACAACTTTACAGAACAATTCTGCTGACATTAAATGGCTTTGTATTTTTCTCCTTTGACTGGTTTGTTCTATTTGACTTGTCTGTATTATTTGACTTGTCTGTATTATTAGACTTGTCTGTGCTATTTGACTTGTCTGTGCTATTTGACTTGTCTGTATTATTTGACTTGTCTGTGCTATTTGACTTGTCTGTATTATTTGACTTGTCTGTATTATTTGACTTGTCTGTATTATTTGACTTGTCTGTATTATTTGACTTGTCTGTATTATTTGACTTGTCTGTGCTATTTGACTTGTCTGTATTATTTGACTTGTCTGTGCTATTTGACTTGTCTGTATTATTTGACTTGTCTGTATTATTTGACTTGTCTGTGCTATTTGACTTGTCTGTATTATTTGACTTGTCAGTATTATTTGACTTGTCTGTGCTATTTGACTTGTCTGTGCTATTTCACTTGTCTGTGCTATTTGACTTGTCTGTATTATTTGACTTGTCTGTATTATTTGACTTGTCTGTATTATTTGACTTGTCTGTATTATTTGACTTGTCTGTATTATTTGACTTGTCTGTTCTATTTGACTTGTCTGTATTATTTGACTTGTCTGTATTATTTGACTTGTCTGTGCTATTTGACTTGTCTGTGCTATTTGACTTGTCTGTATTATTTGACTTGTCTGTATTATTTGATTTGTCTGTGCTATTTGACTTGTCTGTATTATTTGACTTGTCTGTATTATTTGACTTGTCTGTGCTATTTGACTTGTCTGTATTATTTGACTTGTCTGTATTATTTGACTTGTCTGTGCTATTTGACTTGTCTGTATTATTTGACTTGTCTGTATTATTTCAAACAGTTCCATGAAAACGGATCAAAAGAGGGCATATAGACATAAACAGTCTTTACTGGAAGTCCCTGACACGTGGTTTCAGCCAGCAGCAGTGTAATAAAGAGCATCCATAGCCTAATGGTTACCAGGATGGAGACAAGACACTGTCCTTTTCCTCAAACACTGTGTAGGAAGGAAGTGATGCTACTTTTATTTTGCAGGTTGACATTTATTGTCATGAATCTCTCCCTGGAGGCAGCTCTGCAGAGTGGTCACTAGCTGGCACAGCCACAAAGTCATACAATCTTATGTTAAACCTAACCCTAACCTTAACCCTAACCACGCTGCTAACCCTAATGCCTAACCCTAACCGTAAATTAAGACCATGAGACCATTTTCATGAATTTTTCCAATATGTGACCCACCACCTGGATTCGGGCCTATGTAGCTACATTTTAAACAGTGTTTTTTACATTAGATAAAAGTAGAGACATGTACTGCAGTTGAGAAACAATGAGAAAATGATTCTGCTTTGAAAGATGATAAACTTTTTTCCCCACTTTTGAGAAAATGGCCCGTGAATGTTTTGGTACACCTACTGGAGAGCCGTTCTTTGTCTACACCCACTAAGCATCGTTCACACCCTCTTAAGCCTTAGCCCCACCCATCTATTTAAGGATTCAGAGTGTAGTAAACAACCAATGTTTTCAACACTAAAAGTGGTGAAAGTAGTAGAAAAAATTCACTTTATCTAGTCCTTGGCCTATATCCTAATCTGACTTTGGTTCAGGTCATGTTGTTCTTCACATTACCGTCTCTGGTAAACACACACTATATCAAATCAAATCTAAGTTAATTTATCACATGCACAGGATACAGAAGGTGTAAACAGTACAGTGAAATGGTTACTTGCATAGTGGAGTCTTTTGTTTAGACATGTAGCTAGCTAAACAATGAACCATAATCCCAACTAATGCCGCATTCAAAACAACTGGGAACTCAAAAAAAACGTGACTGGAAAAAATCGATTTGAACACTCATCCAACTCGAAATTCCAACTCTAGAACTCAGGCCTGTTTCTAGAGCTCATACACAGATCATACACGTAATGTTAGCTAGCGAGCCAGCCAGCTAATGTTAGCTAGCTAGCTAGCAGTCTGCTTTAACTTGTAATGAAGATGACTTTCTGACAAAATTATAAATGCACAATATCAGAAAATGTAGCGAGACTCCTACACGATGATGAACGCTTCTCCTTCTGTCATGGATGCCATGGTTGCCCTTAGTTTGAAGATGTAATCCGGAGACGGGTGTTTCTGTTTTCTCTTTTTGGACTCTCTGTATTTGGGAATCATCTCTCTGCTTCCCCCGGGCATTCCACTGATTTCAAAACCCGGTCAACTTCTTCAGTGACAATGAAACCGTTTCATCCCCACCATTGTTATCAGAAGACTCTACGATGTCTAGTTCAATTAAATAGTTTTTACCTAAATTACGTAATTTCCTCATTGTCTGATTCAGAGACAATGAGCATTGCACGATGATTCTCCAGAAAGTAGTCCAGCACAATGTTTTCCCACTGAACTTTGTCGATAGCACAATTAACTTCAGGGCAGAAATGTTGAGAGCAGTAGCAAAAAAAATTCAGTTCTTCATGATATCTTAAAAAAAGCAGTGGTAGACAGGATTATCCACACATATTTAGCAGCGCATGTTATAGACAGAAGCATGCTACATGGCAGACCAATCTGAACTCATCTCTCAGCATGTCCAGCCCAGCCATTATCTCAGCCAATCATTGCTAGCAGGAAGGTTCCTGTATTTTCCCATGGCTAAACCAACTAGGCTTGTTATTTAACAATTGTATTCATATTTACAGATGCCATAAAAGTTTGTTATTAAGGCACATAAAAGTTTACATGTTCCAGAAGGCATTTTTGCCAAAAAAACGTATTTTGATAACAAAAAATGTAAAAAAAAATTCAAATGCCTCTCCTGTGAGGTATTGATGTGCAACAAATGCCTAGTTTCTTGAAACGGGTCACATATATCCCATTTTGACTTTGCAGCTGGCTGATCTACGAAATCGCTCAGTTCTGCCTCCAGGGCAAGATTCATGACAATATACGTCAACCTGCTATCACTTTGTGGCACTGAAACTGAGAGAAGAAAGCCTTCACTGTAAGGGTGACTTTTTCTCTGGCTTCAAAATCATGGCAGCCATTTTGTCTTTGTCGCATTATGTACCGTACTGCATTTGGTGTCAGGTGAAGGCAGATATAACTATAACCAGGCTGTATTCTTTTGGTGGAGCAGAAATAGTTCAAGCGGAAGTTGTATTCAGTAGTGTCTCTAATTTTGCCTCCCAAAATGTACGAATGTTCCAGTTTACAAGTCTGTATGGATACAGTTTGGCATAGAGGAACTACGTAATTGCCGTATCCCCTTGTTGCCCACATCCCCCGGACACAAAATAGTAGCTAGCAAGATGGAGGTCACAGAGGTTATTTTTAATGAGTGCATTTGGCAAGTGGCTAGTTTGCTTCAACTACCTTCACTAAAACTAATGCAAAGATTTTGCCTGCACATTGTGGTTTTGAATGTTTGGCTGCTGATTTGTTGGAAGAGTTGTCTTTGTGATGAGGACTCACCATGGAACATTTTTTTTTTCCTTTAGAAAGTTTCCAAGAGAGTCCGTTGCCTACGGTCTGGATTTTCGAGAATATTCATCAGTTGGCAAATTGCGAGAATCAGAACAGGACAGAGCAGAGAATATGCCAACAGCTGAATGAGGCAGAACAACAACAGAATAGAAAAAGGAACCAACATATCATACAGTGTAAGTAATGTGTTGCTGTATGTGACATAAAGTACAGTATGTTACTACAATGGTTATGTGACTATTTTGACATGTTGTAGTGAGAACATGTTGTCGGTACACCGGAGTTTAAAAATGAGGGTTGAAGGTGCTCTTTAGTTTGGGGGTCTTCTAAAGTCATGGGACAGTGAAGGACGAAGGCACTCTTAAAACCAGTCTTTATAATAGCTTTATGAACACGACATAGAAATAGTCGCTTATACATTTTTTTTCAAGAAGTCTTCGTTAATCCCAAGAAAGGCAGAACAGGGCTTTTTAAAAATCCTCACTCTTTAGAAATCCTCTGTCTTGGTATGTCATCATATCAGCTCTCTGCATGCAATGGCGCCATATATTTTCTTTTTTCTTTCTCTCCCTCCTCCCGTCACTCATTTTTCTCCCCGTTTCTCTGTAAATGTCCTTTGTTCCAGACTTCCAACATAGTAGAGTTCGGCCCACTGACTTCCATTCAGGATTTCAAGGGCGGACGGAGAAATCAGACTGACAGGCCCCTGAGTGAACCGTGTGTCTCTCTCCTAAATATGGACGTTTCCAGAGAGAGGGGGGTAGGGGACAAGCAGAAAGTTGAGTCTCCTGGACGATAAACTTTGAGTGAGAGTCACTGCAGGCTTGAGTGATGGCTAAACTGATTTAATTAATTCTATATCTAAATCCATCCAAAAGAGGACTAATCGTAGTACAGTATTTTGAGAGACACATTATGAATCCCAAATAGTCCCCTATTCCCTATATAGTGTACTCCTTTTAAAAGTAGTGCACTATAAAGGGAATAGGGTGGCCATTCGGGAAGCAGAACATAGGGTAGTAGAGGGGAATAGTAGAAATAATGTCTTCTAGTATCTGAATTGTCTACACTTTAGAGACTTGCTAGCTAGTAGATGTGATCAAAATAGCTTTTTACCACCTGAGGAACATTGCCAAGGTGTGGCCGTTTCTGTCTCAGGCTGATACAGAGAGACTCATCCATGATTTTATTACAAGCAGGCTTGACTACTGTAATGCTCTCCTGTCTAGTCTACCCACGACAGCCATTGGTCAACTGCAAAACATACAGAATACTGCAGCACAGGTACTGACCAAGACCAGATGGAGAGCACACATTATACCGTTTTTTAGTGTTTTAGAATTCATTTTATGGTTATTATTTTGTTTTTTAAATCTATCCATGATTGTGCACCACAATACATATCAGACATGCTTTTGAGTTATGTACCCAGTAGGTTCCTCAGGTCCTCTGGCACTGGCTTTTAACTATCCCAAAGTCTAGGACAAGAGACATGGAGAGTCAGCATTTAGGTATTATGCCCCCAACCTGAGGGGGGCCGAAACTGTGGACATATTTAAGAGATCTTAAAACACACCTTTTTAGCTTTGTTTTCCTTAAGGTGCTTTTTAGTCTTTCAGTTTTTATTGTTATTCTTTTGGTTGTCATCCTCTTATGTTTGATGTGTAGTAAATATTTCTGTATTTATTTTCATTATTTTTCATTTATGTTTTTTTCCTGTGAAGCGCATTCATGTCTGAAATGTGCTATATAAATAAAGCTTGAGTGGATTTCATTTAGACAACAACAAAGACAAACGGCTTCATCATTCACTACACTCACAAAGACGTTTTGATACATTTGGGAACTCTCTTGTGCTCTGATCATGCCCATGCCATGTGTGTTTCTACCTCAGCTGTTGGCTACACACACGTTTTATTTTTTAAATCTTTGTCTTATTGTTTTATTGTAATGATTCATGAGCAAATAATGTAAAGTATTCTTAACTCTTATTTGGGCTGGATAACTGCACAATGTTATAACAGATGTCAGAAGATCAATACTTGGCCAGATCAGTGTATTTAGTAAGATGAATGTTTCCCTAAGTACAGTAGTCCATAGAGGACATATGAAGAAAATAATATTCCTCCGTTATGTTGAGATCACAACTTATTTATCTCATGATCATGACATAACAAAAGTTGTTTTGTCGAGATCACAAAATAATTAAAAGTACCATGCATCATCCATTAGTTTGTTCAGATCCCTGAGACTGCAGTTGATCGCAATGCGCTCGTGGGGCATTTAAGCCCTGAACGATGCCAGATTGACAACACTGTTTCCCAGGCTGCGTGCTGCCCACAAAACCACAGCCAATCGCATGCAAGGAACAACGCAGCTAGTCTTGTGAGCAAGCCAGTTAGCTAGTTAGTCTTGGTAGCTAGCTAGCAAGCTAGCTTGTTATCTATGCTGGTTGTTAGCTTTCATAACTGATACAGTATGTGTATAAATATAAGGGACACTTCATGTTTTGTAGATAATAAAAAAATGTACCGTGGGTGAGCTTCATTCTTGACAGGCTGGTCCGATTCCATTTCAGCTTCAGAGGCTGATGTCAGGATGCTGCCTTGTAGGCTGTTTCATATGTAAAGCTCCTTGCACGCATATTAGCCGTCAGCACTTTATAGGCGGATTCATATATGCTGACGACTGTTTCAGATCATAGTCACATACATCATGCAGCCTAGCCATTAGGCCTATATGTTTTTACAAGGTTTTTATCAGAACTAAAGTAGGCAAATAACCTTAAGCATAGCCTACAGGCCTAGAATCCCTGGAACAGGGTTGGAAAGCCCATAGTCTACTGAAACGTATTCTAACAAGCCCAGTCATTGAGCAATCGCGTGTGGCCGCTATTTGGCCACTGTTTAAAACATGATCCCAGCTTTCTCATGCTGCTATATCTATTGCTCAATTCTTAAATTGAAGCACATTCATCCACTTTATAACCGGTGTAGCCTACCTGGCATATTACAAACGTAACTGCGGGAAGTGCTTTCTTTTTTTATTATTCAAATTTGCTATTCAAGAGCAGGCTACGGATTATGTTTTTTTGGTGTGATATTCTAATAAAAAAATAATTCCACACATATAGTAGTAGGCTATATGTTAAAACCAGATTAAATTTAGAATAATCTGATGGGTGAGAATATTATCAAGTTCTTGTCAAATTGTGACTGAGAGACGATGAAGTCTGTGTAGCCTGCGCAAGAAACAGAGCGGACCGCATGCCTTTCATGTGAGTCACATCATGCAGCCTGAGAATGTATTAGAAATCAAAATTCATAGCATAAAATGTGTATCACAATTAAAGTTTACATGAATAATACTAAATTAGGCATATAGGAGGACCTGTTTCATACGATCACTTTGACATGGAAACCAACCACTAGGGTTTTTATACTGCCCTCTGGGTAGCCAATGTTATTTCAACAGGCTTTGGTTTTGATAGGGCGTAAGCGTCTGGTTCCACAGGTTGCACATTCAAATCCAGCTATAGAAAGATTTTGTTCTATTGTTGTTTTAAGCCTATCCCAAACCTTAACCCTTACCTTAACCATTTGGCGTTAATGTCTAACCTTAAGAATTCAGAGTTAATGTCTAAACGTAACCTTGGAATGATACAGAGAAGTAACCAAACACTTTGGAACATGGATGAATGTGAGACTGTGAGTGTCTGTTGCTTTGTTAACTGCTCAACACAGAATAGCCACATGTCCTTTCTATTGTATTCAGCTACGTTCAATTGTATTCGTCTTCCTATAAGATGATTCCATGGGCATTATAAGCCAATCTTGTCTGCTAAATGAGCGTGTGTAGACCACAGCCATATGACATAGCCAGATCAGGGACTAACGTAAGGACGACTCAGAATATGCTATTCTGTTCTTCTGAAATAGGCTACACTTTCTTTATATCATAGTGTTTCTTTAGACCTGCCTAAAATAAAACGTGGATTTATTGTGATGTGTAGGCTATATTACATTGATTTATTTGACTTGTTTAAATGTAGATGTTCCAAAGGTCTGCATCAGTGGCTTGTAGGCTATGCGTGGGAGCCTGGAGATATTAAACGTGTTTATGTTAATTCATGGTCAATTACCATCGGTTATTTGCATGACAGTTACCGGCTTATAAAATTTCATGACCGCTACAGCCCTAGAGGCATCACACCGGTGGTCTGTGGTTTGGGCTGTGTGTTGCAAAATGTCCCTGAGATGTTTTGTCTTTGAATACACACACACACGTATACACACACACACATATACACACACACACAAGCACATATAACTATGTACAGTGACACTGGCAAAGTTACACCTGCATATTGAGGTAATCAGACCTATGACAAACAAGCACACACGCACGCACGCACGCACACACACACACACACACACACACACACACACACACACACACACACACACACACACACACACACACACACACACACACACACACACAGCACTCTTCCCTCTGACCTTTACCTCGTTGTGTCAGCCAGTGTCAGGTGACGTGGCCACATCACATCATGTCAGAGATGTCCAAAAGGAGACCTCTCTTCTCTGTACATCATGCATCAAAGGCTCCATGACGCTCTGAGCCTCTGAGCCAATCACTGTCTATACAACAACAAGGCCAGTCAACCCGCATAGCAACACCCACAATGTCCATCAAGTGCACATCCAAATCAAATGGAGTGTACTGACCTTTTCACTGTGGAGGAGGCCCTCTGTATTGTATCTATTCCATCATTCATTTGGGTGCCAAGGCTGATGTATTCGGAGATCTGCCTCTTAGCTTTGGATGGATCTATCCATCTTCCTAGTTCTTCTTCCCAAATGTCACCCAATTCCCTATTTAGTGCACTACTTCTGACCGGAGCCTTATGGGGCCTGGTCAAAAGTAGTGCTCTATATAGGGAATAGGGTGCCATTACAGCCATTAGGGATGTAACCTAGATATGCCCCCACAAGTTCCTCCTCGATGGGAAATAAAAAATGAAGCCTTAATAGCGACAAGAGTAAATTGATTAGAAGAGCATTCCCCTTTTTGTATTGTGTTGTGTCAACTTGTGTTTTCTTGAGCTGTATGACTTTCTGTTACCTGCTCTGTTGTTGCATCGTTTCGAGTGTTTAGAGAGAGACAGAGAGAGAGAGAGACACAGAGACAGAGAGAGACAGAGACAGAGACAGAGAGAGAGAGACAGAGAGAGAGACACACAGAGACAGAGAGAGAGACAGAGAGAGAGACAGAGACAGAGAGAGAGAGAGAGAGAGAGAGAGAGAGAGGTGAAATCTGGTGGGGGTTTTCAGTCTATATCCTTGAGTGTGTTTGGTGTACTCAGCTCATGGGGGAACACCTGGGCTGTATGAGCTTTTAATTTCCTCTTGTGCTCTATCTATAGGCTATGAGCAACATGTTTGTCACGCAAAACAGCACAAAAAATACCTTAAAACTCCTCATTATATGGAGTACGGTTTTATTTTGAACTTTTCTTCAGCAAGGTGTATTATAATAATGTTTCTGCATAATTACATTGTGTGTAACAAAGCATACAAAACTTACCAATGATACACAAGTGGTTAAATAAGGATGTCAAATGCATTGAGAGGCCATGGTTCCATAGCATGACATGGAATGTGACTGCAGACTATTGAAGCCTCCAGGCTTTGTCCCAAATGGCACCCTTTTCCCTGTTTACAGCACTGCATTTGACCAGGGCCCATGGTAAAAACTACTGCATTATATAGGCAACAGGGTGCCATTTTGGGACGTAGGCAGCGTTTCACAGAGGAACATATACTCTTCCCGGAAAAGCCTCTGTGACAAAGACATAAGCTTTTCATTGGCTTTGGATTGGTTTGAGTGAGACAGGCAAGTGTAATAATGTTAAAGTGGCTAAGCCTTCGGGCATCTTTAAAGCTCTTTGAAATGCTGGGCAGGGAGAGAGAGAGAGAGAGAGAGAGAGAGAGAGAGAGAGAGAGAGAGAGAGAGAGAGAGAGAGAGAGAGAGGACTAAAAGGACCGAGTGGCTTGTCTGAGTGTCCACTGTTGCCACATGCACAGGTCTATGCTGTCACACACATTATGTTTCCCTCCATAGATTTCCCTGAAATGTCGTGATAGTGTCTGTAGTTATGGATGACAGATTGAAATTGTCTTTAGCCCCTTTAATGTGACACAAAAAGCCTTGGTGGGCAATGCCAGTTAACCCATCTCCCCCTGCATGTCAGAGTTGGCATGAGACTGTCACTGTGTCAAAGCAGACAAGGAGCATTTGTAACACTCTAAATTGTTGATTTGACTGTTTTATATAGGAATTGAGTTGAGATTTGAATGTGTATCTGCTACTCAAACCGTTATTACTCGTTCAAACTCGTTCAAATGGCTTCTGACCCATTCACTTGCTAAATGTATACTCAAAAGTATGGAACACTTTTAAACTCACTCCGCATACTGTCTAGGCCATTGAGCACAAGGTTAAATTCACATTAAATGCACATACAGTATCTCAGGATTAAATGCACATATGGTATCTCAGGATTAAATGCACATACAGTATCTCAGGATTAAATGCATATATGGTATCTCAGGATTAAATGCACATACAGTATCTCAGGATTAAATGCACATACAGTTCCTCAGGATTAAGTGCACATACAGTACCTCAGGATTAAATGCACATACAGTATCTCAGGATTAAATGCACATACAGTACCTCAGGATTAAATGCACATACAGTATCTCAGGATTAAATGCACATGCAGTATTTCAGGATTAAATGCACATACAGTATCTCAGGATTAAATGCACATACAGTATCTCAGGATTAGATGCACATACAGTTCCTCAGGATTAAATGCACATACAGTATCTCAGGATTAAATGCACATACAGTATCTCAGGATTAAATGCACATGCAGTATCTCAGGATTAAATGCACATACAGTATCTCAGGATTAAATGCACATGCAGTATCTCAGGATTAAATGCACATACAGTATCTCAGGATTAAATGCATGTATAGTAAGACCGGATTTCAGCCTTGGATGAATCCACGTGGTGTAAACACGAGTAAATCTATCTATCTAGCTAGGCCTATCTATCAGACGACATCAAGGTCAGGAATATGCCGTCTCATCCCTTTGCTCTCCTCCAGTTGGTTTGATCATCATTCATAAAGCGGGCGGCTGTTGCAATGCCCCCTGGGTAGAACGAGCGGGACGTCCGACGGTGGCAGCTTTTGACGAATCGCTGCCTTTAAACTATTAAACATTATGCAGTTAACGTAGTCCGCCATACATTCTAAATCCAACCAAGAGAGAGGAGATGAGGGACTATTTTCTCTCTTCCAGATACCATAAAACTCCCAACTCCCCCTACCGCCGCTGCCGCCACCGGAGAGAGCCTCCTTCGCCGCCGCGTTTGAGGGACGGTATGTAGCTGAAAATACCTGTTTCCCAGTCCTCCTCCATCTGTGGCGCCGGTTCAAATAAAATCTAAATCAAATGAAAGTGTATTGGTCGCAAACACAGATTTGCAGATGTTATCACAGGTGCAGTGAAATGCTTGTGTTTCTAGCTCCAACAGTGCAGTATTATCTAGCAACAAAAAAAACAAGACACATGAAATCCAAAAAGTAAAAAGAAAGAAATTAAGAAATATCCAAACGAGCAATGTCAGAGTCCAGAATATAAATATGCAGTGTTTAACCTCTCTAGGGTACGTGGGACGGTAGCATCCCACCTCGCCAACAGCCAGTGAAATTGCAGGGCGCCAAATTCAAAACAACAGAAATCTCATAATTAAAATTCCTCAAACATATATGTGTTTTACACCATTTTAAAAATACACTTGTTGTAAATCCAGCCACAGTGCCACAGTTTCAAAAAGGCTATACGACAAAAGCAAACCAAACGATTATGTTAGGTCAGAGCCAAGACACAGAAAAACACAGCCATTTTTCCAGCCAAAGAGAGGAGTCACAAAAATCTGAAATATAGATCAAATGAATCACTAACCTTTGATGATCTTTATCAGATGACACTCATATGACTTCATGTTACACAATACATGTATGTTTTGTTCAGTAAAGTTCATATTTATATCCAAAAATCTGAGTTTGCATTGGCGCGTTATGTTCTGTAGTTCCAAAACATCTGTTAATTTTGAAGAGAGCCACATCAATTTACAGAAATACTCATAATAAACATTGATAAACGATACAAGTGTTATTCACATAATTAAATATATACTTCTCCTTAATGCAACCGCTGTGTCAGATTTTAAAAAAAACTTTACGGAAAAAGCAAACCATGCAATAATCTGAGTACGGAGCTCAGATGACAAATCAAGCCAAATTGATATCCACCATGTTGGAGTCAACATTAGTCAGAGATAGCATTATAAATATTCACTTACCTTTGATGATCTTCATCAGAATGCACTCCCAGGAATCCCAGTTCCACAATAAATGTTTGTTTTGTTCGATAATGTTCATAATTTATGTCCAAATAGCTACTTTTGTACAAATCAAACAAATCCAAAGTCACGAAGCGCGTTCACTAGGAGCAGACAAAATGTCAAAAAGTTATGTTACAGTCCGTAGAATCATGTCAAACCATGTATAGAATCAATTATTACAATGTTTTTAACATGAGTCTTCAATAATGTTTCAACCGGAGAATTCCTTTGTCAGTAGAAATGCAATGGAACGCAGGTTGCTCTCACATGAACGCGCGAGACTGAGCTCGTGGCTGCTGGCAGACCTCTGACTCATTCCCCTCTCATTCGCCCCCACATCACAGTAGAAGCATCAAACAAGTTTCTAAAGACTGTTGACATTTAGTGGAAGCCTTAGGAAGTGCAACATGAACCCATAGACACTGTGTATTCGATTCTAGCTTTTATGGCAGAGTAGCAGGCAATTTAATTTGGGCACACTTTTCAGCCAAAATTCCCAATGCTGCCCCCTACCCTAGAGAAGTTAAACAATAAAGCCCTCGAACCCGGGGATTATCATGTGATAACTTCCGACTAAGGGCTGTTCTTAGGCCTGTGTAAATTAGTTTTTAATTTTTTCAACTTCATTCTGAAGTTGCTACCCAAGTGGGCTGGTCATTAGTTATTTTCTCATGTTTTGACCCAGTTGTTAATTATAATAATTCTATTCATTCAACATTGCTATGCTAAACAAATCATTAACATGTAACTAGCCAGCAGAGATTAAATGATGATGAGAGAATAACTTTTTTTTTAATAATTGTGTGTAGATGGGTTAGAGATTTTTTATTTGATACATTTTGAATTGTAAACACAACAAATGTAACAAAACAAATAATTGGAATAAGTCAAGAGGTATGAATACTTTCTGAAGGCGCTGTATAAAGTGGATGAAACAGTATGTAAACATCATTAAAGTGACCAGCGTTCAATAACTCTATGTACAAAGGGCAGCAGTCTCTAAGGTGCAGTGTAGAGTACTGGGTGGTTGCCGGCTAGTGACAGTGACTAAAGTCCAGGGCAGGGTACTGGGTGGGGGCTGGCTAGTGGTGAATGTTAAACGGTCTGATGGCCTGGAGATAGAAGTTGTTTCTCAGTCTCTCAGTCCCAGCTTGGATGCACCTGTACTGTCTCCACCTTCTTGATGGTACAGTAAGGGGGGGCATTTGTGGCTGAGGTCTTTGATGATTTTCTTGGCCTTTCTGTGACACCGGGTGTTGTAGATGTCCTGGAGGGCAGGCAGTGTTCACCCCGGGTGATGTTGACTTGACTGACGGCGTGGAACTTCGTCATGTTAATGCCTGTCAGGGAGGAGGAGACGAGAAGAAGTGCTTCATATTTAGAACATGCCCTCACTTCACATGAACTAGGAATTAGCAGGGGAACTTGTTTCAAGTGTGTGTGGTGTCCTTTGATTAGGACTGTGTGTTCATATGACTTGCCCCTATTTGTCCCTTTCGCTTGGCCCTATTGGTTGGCCCTTGTTGTTTTCCTTCTGTAAAGGAAAATGTCTGCTTTCTCGACATGCTCCTATCACAAGAGTGATGATGCATGCTAGGAGTGCCTCTGGGTGAGGCAGGGAGGGATTTGAATGTTTCTCTCTCCTTCACTCGTTGCCTTGTTTCTCAGCCTCTGCCTGAAGGAAAGATGGTGATTACTTAGTTGGTCTGTCTCACTTGTCTCTCTCTCTCTCTCTCTCTCTCTCTCTCTCTCTCTCTCTCTCACTCTCTCTCTCTCTCTCTCTCTCTCTCTCTCTCTCTCTCTCTCTCTCTCTCTCTCTCTCTCTCTCTCTCTCTCTCTCACTCACTCACTCACTCTGTTTTTATTCATCTTTTCACTTTCCTGTCTCCTTCTCTCTCTCTATCTGTATCTTTGCTATCCTACCTTGCTAAGAGGAGGCTGGGGCGGAAATGGTGCTTCTTTTAGAAGTGTGCGTGCATGTGTTCTTGCGTGCAGGTGGGTGGGTGGCTGTGAGAGCATTCAGGAGCATGTGTCACAGAGACAGCTCTTACAAAAGGTGAGTTACATTGCCGTTATTATACAAAATATTACATTTTCTCACTTCACAATGCCAGTCATGTTTTGTAAGGCGATCAGCAGGATCAAGAGTCTGTTTTGGGGTATATAGTGTTGTCAGAATTCCCACCACACCAGTGTAGGGACAGGGACAGCCCCTGGAGTTGACCGACATGCAAATGGTGATAATACTGCTGCAGACTGTCGCAGTCCCCATCCTGAAACAGCCCGTGGGAGTGTGGCACAGCTGTAACTCAAGGGATCTGGGGCAATCACTGATTCAGACAGTCTGTGTACTGCAGCAACAGAGCCACTACAAAAGAGTAGCTACTACAGTGCATACTCAACCAAACTATGTGGTAAATGCTGTGTTGGTTAGTGCTGTTATTTGTCTTTTATTTGAGACGATTAAGTGAAATGCTTGTTGTGGCTACTTCTCTATGATATCTCACATCCACTTAGGCTGATAACATACGGCAATATCATTTTTTATTTAACTAGAAAAGTCAGTTCAGAACAAATTCTTATTCACAATTACTAAATTGTAATTGTTCGCCTACCTCCTCATGCCTTTTGCACACAATGTATATAGACTATTTTTTAAATGAAATGTTTAAAAAAAATCTACTGTGTTATTGACTTGTTTATTGTTTACTCCATGTGTAACTCTGTGTTGTTGTCTGTTCACACTGCTATGCTTTATCTTGGCCAGGTCGCAGTTGCAAATGAGAACTTGTTCTCAACTAGCCTACCTGGTTAAATAAAGGTGAAATAAACATTTTAAAAATAAATAAATAAAAATTACGACCTACACCGGCAAAACCCAGACAATGCAGGACCAATTGTGCACCACCCTATGGGACTCCCAATCAAGGCCGGTTGTGATTCAGCCTGGATTTGAAACATGGTGTCTGTAGTGACAGCTCTAGGACTGAGATACAGTGCCTTAGACCACTGTGCCACCCAGGAGCCCCAACATGTATGTTTGCACTTGTTCAATGGGGTGTAGTTAACTATATTGAATTCAGGAAATTAATATTCTGACACACAACACCATATTTGCGGACCAGCAGTGTATGGCAACAACCATGTGAATCATCTTGTAGCTCTCAAAGCTGGCACCAAATCACCAGCTCTATCATACACTAAAGTAACTACGGTGTCAGTTCTATTCACACATGGGGACAGACAGGAGATGATACCAGAACCAAAATGATGACACATTTATACTGTGTCCCAAGATGGATAGACTAGAACGTTCTGGAACATGGAGCTCTGGGCCTGTATTCACAAAGAATGCTGATCTAGGATCAGGTCCCTCCTGTCCATGTAATCGTATTCATTATTATCTACAAAGCAAAACTGATCCTACATCAGATCAACACTCCTACTCTACACTTTGCTGAAACTGGCATTTTGATCTTAATCCTTGGCATCTCCCGGCAGTAGCTACTGGAGAACAACTGTCAGGTTGAGGATTACTGTAAGTCTAACATGAATCCAAGGTCATCCAAACACACACTCTTGTCAAACAGTTGAGTTGAGCAGGAATCACCACAATCATATACTTACTCTTAGACCCATTACATGGTCTGTATTATTTAAACGTTTCCATCAGATTCTTCCTCGTTTTCATCTTTCCTGGAAATACCTGATCTGATAACACACATCCCCCTGTTTCTAGGAAAGCACATGGATAAGAAATGTGCCCTCAGAAAGTACGCTAGACATAAAGTACACAGATTCCATTCACACACCATTCACACATCATTCACACAACATTCAAAATATACCTTAGCTAGCCGATAAGCATCAGCTAGCATATGTAATATAATCAGAAATAACACAAAACTTCTAACAGTGTTATGCATTTGTCTTTCCAGAGAAAACACACCAAAAGAATACATGTACAATATACATAGCAACAACTGTACAAATAAAATCCAAATAATAACCAGAGTAGTAACGGAAAAAGATGAAACCTCACAAAGTCTTTACCCTGGTGTGATAATCATCATCTCCAAGTGAATGCCCAAGGCAAAGTGAGCTAAATAAATAGCCTTCCCTCCAGCTGTCTTCTTTAGTTACTCTGCTGATGAAAATAGAGCCTGTCCCGAACGGCTCCCTATTCCCATAGGGCTCTGGTCAAAAGCAGTGAACTATATAGGGGATAGGGTACTATTTGGGATGCGATCCCCTTTCAGACAGTAATGTTCAGCTTCTTTTAGTTCAGCCTCTATTCACAGTTGATTCATGCAGCAATAAACTCCAAAGTGTTTCTCATCCACAACAGACTGCATACATTCCCCCCGATTAACACCCAAAACGAGTCATGCCAATCCAAAATATGGAGCATTCAAAAATCTCTGCACACTCTTGTTCATGTTTCCCCCTCAGTTTAGGGGGACGGCATAGGCAAATTAAGTGATTAGATCAATGACCAGGGTGCTGTAATAGCATGTTGTTCTTGAAAAACACCTGCGCATTGACATTGCCCCTGAGTCTCATTCAAACAACCTTGTTGCAGTAATGCTCAGGCAGATGTTAGCATTAGCGCTAGCACTCGAGGAGCAGACCAGATGTCTGCTTCAGCCTGTTGTTCTGGAGAAGAAGTAGAGCAGATTGTAATGGTGTGTTTGGGTAATCAGGATCCCTATTGTGCCAAGGAAAACACATCCACACTGCACTGTACCTTCTGGTTCATTCTCTACTCTTATTTCCTTCGGCATCCCCTGCTTGACCATGCATTTGTTCTATGTGATTATTTTAAGCCTTCTCATTGAAAGCAGGAGGATGTGTTAAGTGGGTCGGCTGTGTATTTTAGATCAACCTAAAGGGAACACTTTTCTTTTTGAAGAAATGTTCTCATCAAGTCACAGTGGTTCCCACTTCTGACACCAAATGTGCCTAAAGAGTATAATCTCGCACTTCATTATAGGTGAGCATGCCCAAATGCCTATCCTGCTGTTCTGGGTCATTTGAAGGATTCTACAAGCAGGCTGGTAAGAAGTAGAACTGGGCTGGTATGCACAGATACCTCTGCAGTAGATCCAGCTACAGGTAATTTAGCACTCGGCGGTACCATTCTGTAAACTTGTGTGCCTACCACTTAGTGGCAGAGCCGTTGTTGCTCCTAGACGTTTCCACTTCACAATACCAGCACTTATAGTTGACCGGGGCAGCTCTAGCAGGGCACAAATTTGATGAACTGACTTGTTGAAAAGGTTCCATGTTGAAAGTCACTAAGCTCTTATGTAAAGCCATTCTACTGCTAATGTTTGTCTATGGAGATTGCATGACTGTGTGCTCGATTTTCCACACCTTTCAGAAACGGGTTTGGCTGAAATAGCCGAATCCACTAATTGGAAGGGGTGTCCACATTTTTTGTATATATAGTGTATTTCCCCTCTTAGAAATTCCAAGCTGCAGCTTATTTCAGGAGTAAGTTGAGTGTTAACCATATCATTCCAGTAAGTTAGAGGCTACAAGGTCACTCCTGCAAAGCGACTAGCCAAAATCTAAACCGGACCCTTTCCTTAACAAAACTCGTTATCCCTAACTCTATCCTTAACCCTAAAACCTAACCCTAACCTAACCCTAACCTTAACCCTAAAACCTAACCCTAACCTTAACCCTTATCCTTAACCCTAACCTTAACCCTTAAACCTAACCCTAACCTTAACCCTTAAACCTAACCCTAACCTTAACCCTTAAACCTAACCCTTGCAGGTCAGGAGTGTCCATATAGCCTTTTCCTTCCAGTAAGGGGAAGTGAGGTATGACTTTTGCTGCGAGCACCATTTATGGCCAGAACAACATTGTTGGGACCGGCAGCGATATTTAGACGGAAGGTCTATGTGATAATTGTGTTGTTACTCGCGGTCTAAGTGTTGCTCCACACTGTAATTGAAAGTGACTGATTCAGTTACAGATATTTATTCATCCCGCAGGTCTTAGGAAACCTAATGGTCGGGCCTTAAGTGCCTCCAGTGCCTGCCATAAAGGAAGGAGAGGCCGTAATAATTGTGACTGTAGCTTGGCTCACATAATGGTGGCTACCTGCCACAATAATTAATCATTAGAGATGACACGCTGGTGTTTGGGGTATAGCGGCCTGGCGAGGTAATTGCGTTAAACAATCAAAACAACAGGTGCAAGAACTGTAACCACAGGCCCACGGCAACGCCTGTGGGATGGAGGGAAACCATCACACAGCCCTCTTGAGTGTCTAACAAGTCAGTTTTACCCCCAGACAGAGCGTCCGGGGCATTGGAGTGATGGCATAGCCGACATGCTATACTGAAACAACTTCTAGTTAGTCTGGCTGGCGATGCAAGATATCCTAATGGTCAGTTGACAGGCATGGGGAAATTGATTCCTGTGATGTGTTGACTGTGCTTGATTGTTTCAAACGTCTCCAAGAGGCTTAAGAGCATGATTCTGAGATTGAACCTGTTGTTCCACTGCCCACGTTACATAAGGGCATGAACAGGCCTCGGGCAATGTACCATATGGGTATGGCTGCTCTTGTCAGCAACAAAACAATTCAGACTGCTGTCTGTCGGTCTATCCATCTGTCCCTCTGTCCTTCATTCCATCAGTCTGACTGTCTGCTTTCCCTCAACCTGCAAGTGTAATTAAATGATGTGATATTCCTTTGCCTCATTGAGTGTCAATGCAGCATGGATGTCAAACTAATTTTGCCTCGGGGGCTGTATTTGCTTTGGTATATATTGGTATCTTGGTATATTTCCTCAACATTGTTTTGGGAATTTTCTATACCTCCTGACTGTCTAGCTTTAATTTCAGTGATTATTAGTGGGCTGGACACAGTCAATAAACGGTATACATATAGGTCCGTTATCTCTTCTACACAATTTTCATTTGGCTATAATCATTTTTAAGTATATTGAGATCGTTGTATAAAAATAAGTAATTATTCAGCCACCTTAGGGAAGAGTGTTGTTGTTCCATGTCAAGTCTCTGTGATGAGGACGCCGTGGAACTTAAAACTCATGACTCTCTCTACTGTAGTCCCGTTGCTGTGGATCAGGATGTGTTCCCTCCTCTGCTTCCTGAAATCAACATCCAACTTCTTTGTTTTGCTGACTTTGAGGGGCAGGTTGTTATTTTGGTTAGGTCAGGGTGTGACGAGGGTTGTTTGTTAGTTTTTGTATTGTCTAGGGTTTTTTGTATGTCATGGGGTTTTTGTAAGTCTAGGTGTTTATATGTCTATGGTTGCCTGAATTGGTTCTCAATCAGTGGCAGCTGTTTATCGTTGTCTCTGATTGGGGACCATATTTAGGTAGCCATATTCCTTGGGTAGTTTGTGGGTTCTTATTCTATGTTTAGTTGCCTCTCTGCACTAGCCATATTAGCTTCACGTTTTGTTGTTTTGTTCAGTGTGCTTTCTTTATTAAAGAAGTATGTACGCTTACCACGCTGCACCTTGGTCTCCTCCATATGACGACCGTGACAGAAGAACCCACCATAACAGGACCAAGTAGCATGAAAAGGAGGAGCAGCGTTTAATGGGGAGATGGACCTGGGAGGAGATATTAGATGGAGCAGGACCCTGGACACAGCCAGGGGAGTATCGTTGTCCTAAGAGGCAGCGAAAGCAGAACGGTGATACTATGAGGAGAAATACCGGAGAATGGAGGAACGGCAACGATATTAGATGGAGCAGGACCCTGGACACAGCCAGGGGAGTATCGTTGTCCTAAGAGGCAGCGAAAGCAGAACGGTGATACTATGAGGAGAAATACCGGAGAATGGAGGAACGGCAACGATATTAGATGGAGCAGGACCCTGGACACAGCCAGGGGAGTATCGTTGTCCTAAGAGGCAGCGAAAGCAGAACGGTGATACTATGAGGAGAAATACCGGAGAATGGAGGAACGGCAACGATATTAGATAGAGCAGGACCCTGGACACAGCCAGGGGAGTATCGTTGTCCTAAGAGGCAGCGAAAGCAGAACGGTGATACTATGAGGAGAAATACCGGAGAATGGAGGAACGGCAACGATATTAGATGGAGCAGGACCCTGGACACAGCCAGGGGAGTATCGTTGTCCTAAGAGGCAGCGAAAGCAGAACGGTGATACTATGAGGAGAAATACCGGAGAATAGAGGAACGGCAACGATATTAGATGGAGCAGGACCCTGGACACAGCCAGGGGAGTATCGTTGTCCTAAGAGGCAGCGAAAGCAGAACGGTGATACTATGAGGAGAAATACCGGAGAATAGAGGAACGGCAACGATATTAGATGGAGCAGGACCCTGGACACAGCCAGGGGAGTATCGTTGTCCTAAGAGGCAGCGAAAGCAGAACGGTGATACTATGAGGAGAAATACCGGAGAATAGAGGAACGGCAACGATATTAGATGGAGCAGGACCCTGGACACAGCCAGGGGAGTATCGTTGTCCTAAGAGGCAGCGAAAGCAGAACGGTGATACTATGAGGAGAAATACCGGAGAATGGAGGAACGGCAACGATATTAGATGGAGCAGGACCCTGGACACAGCCAGGGGAGTATCGTTGTCCTAAGAGGCAGCGAAAGCAGAACGGTGATACTATGAGGAGAAATACCGGAGAATGGAGGAACGGCAACGATATTAGATGGAGCAGGACCCTGGACACAGCCAGGGGAGTATCGTTGTCCTAAGAGGCAGCGAAAGCAGAACGGTGATACTATGAGGAGAAATACAGGAGAATAGAGGAACGGCAACGATATTAGATGGAGCAGGACCCTGGACACAGCCAGGGGAGTATCGTTGTCCTAAGAGGCAGCGAAAGCAGAACGGTGATACTATGAGGAGAAATACCGGAGAATGGAGGAACGGCAACGATATTAGATAGAGCAGGACCCTGGACACAGCCAGGGGAGTATCGTTGTCCTAAGAGGCAGCGAAAGCAGAACGGTGATACTATGAGGAGAAATACCGGAGAATGGAGGAACGGCAACGATATTAGATGGAGCAGGACCCTGGACACAGCCAGGGGAGTATCGTTGTCCTAAGAGGCAGCGAAAGCAGAACGGTGATACTATGAGGAGAAATACCGGAGAATAGAGGAACGGCAACGATATTAGATAGAGCAGGACCCTGGACACAGCCAGGGGAGTATCGTTGTCCTAAGAGGCAGCGAAAGCAGAACGGTGATACTATGAGGAGAAATACCGGAGAATAGAGGAACGGCAACGATATTAGATGGAGCAGGACCCTGGACACAGCCAGGGGAGTATCGTTGTCCTAAGAGGCAGCGAAAGCAGAACGGTGATACTATGAGGAGAAATACCGGAGAATGGAGGAACGGCAACGATATTAGATGGAGCAGGACCCTGGACACAGCCAGGGGAGTATCGTTGTCCTAAGAGGCAGCGAAAGCAGAACGGTGATACTATGAGGAGAAATACCGGAGAATAGAGGAACGGCAACGATATTAGATGGAGCAGGACCCTGGACACAGCCAGGGGAGTATCGTTGTCCTAAGAGGCAGCGAAAGCAGAACGGTGATACTATGAGGAGAAATACCGGAGAATAGAGGAACGGCAACGATATTAGATGGAGCAGGACCCTGGACACAGCCAGGGGAGTATCGTTGTCCTAAGAGGCAGCGAAAGCAGAACGGTGATACTATGAGGAGAAATACCGGAGAATGGAGGAACGGCAACGATATTAGATGGAGCAGGACCCTGGACACAGCCAGGGGAGTATCGTTGTCCTAAGAGGCAGCGAAAGCAGAACGGTGATACTATGAGGAGAAATACCGGAGAATGGAGGAACGGCAACGATATTAGATGGAGCAGGACCCTGGACACAGCCAGGGGAGTATCGTTGTCCTAAGAGGCAGCGAAAGCAGAACGGTGATACTATGAGGAGAAATACCGGAGAATGGAGGAACGGCAACGATATTAGATGGAGCAGGACCCTGGACACAGCCAGGGGAGTATCGTTGTCCTAAGAGGCAGCGAAAGCAGAACGGTGATACTATGAGGAGAAATACCGGAGAATGGAGGAACGGCAACGATATTAGATGGAGCAGGACCCTGGACACAGCCAGGGGAGTATCGTTGTCCTAAGAGGCAGCGAAAGCAGAACGGTGATACTATGAGGAGAAATACAGGAGAATAGAGGAACAGCGAAGATATGAAGGTACAAGGCTAGCACGGAAGCCCGAGAGGCATCCCCAATATTTTTTTGGGGCGGGGCACACGAGGAGATTGCATGAGTCAGGTTGGAGACCTGAGCCAACTCCTTGTGCTTACTGTGGGGAGTGTGTGACTGGTCAGGCACCGTGTTATGCAGAGATGCGCATGGTGTCTCCAGTTCACATTTCTAGCCCGGTGCGCTCTATTCCAGCTCCTCTCATTGGCCGGGCTAGAATGGGCATCCAGCCAGGAAGGAAGGTTCCGGTTCAGCGCTCCTGGTCTCCGGTATACCTCCTTGGACCAGGATATCCTGCGCTGCCTCTGCGCACTGTGTCTCCGGTGAGTCTGCACAGCCCAGTGCGTCCTGTGCATTTGCAGGACGGGTTGTGTCAGCTCTACACTCCAGACCTCCAGTGCGCCTCCACAGCCCAGTACCACCAGTGCCGGCACCACGCACCAGGCGTACAGTGCGCCTCCAGAGTCCAGTACGTCCTGTTACTCCTCCCCGCACTTGCCCTGAGGTGCGTGTCCCCACGCCGGTACCACCAGTGCTGGCACCACGCACCTATCAGGCCTACAACCATGGTGCTGTCAGCAAACTTGATGATGAAGATAGTGTCGTGCAAAGCAATGCAGTCGTGCGTGCACATGGAGTACAGCAGAGGGCTGAGGACACTGTTTGAATAGGACCCTTGATTATCTATCTGGTCCTTGAATCCTGGCAGCACCCATCAAGAACAACATAGACAAGCAATATTTTTTGTATCTGAAGTATATCCGCCCAACTCCTACACCAAGGACAGGTGAATGTATATAATTATCTATCTAATCTAGTCTGAATACATCTAGATGAATAGCTAAATGAGGTGGGTTGAAAGGCTGGCCTTGTAATTAAAACAACCAATTGAACCAGTCTAGCATAAATACTTCACCCCCACAGTATTTTTAGTTACTAAATACTTTCATTTGATTTATTAGGATCCCCATTAGCCGTCTTACTGGGGTCCGACGTATAACGAGAAATACATTACAGACACGGGCCGAGTGGTGCAGTGGTCTAAGGCTGTGCCGCTAGAGATTCTGGGTTTGAGTCCAGGCTCTGTCGCAGCCGTTTGCAACCGGGAGACCCATGGCGCAGCGCACACTTGGCCCATCGTCGGGGGAGGGTTTGGCTGGCAGGGATGTCCTTTTCCCATCGCGCACTAGCGACTCCTGTGACGGGCCGGTGCAGTACACGCTGACACGGTTGCCAGGTGTACGGTGTTTCCACCGACACATTGGTGCAGCTGGCTTCCGGGTTAAGTGGGCATTGTGTCAAGAAGCAGTGCGGCTTGGCTGGGTTGTGTTCCTGAGGACGCATGGCTCTCGACCTTCACCTCTCCTGAGTCCATACGGGAGTTGCAGCGATGGTACAAGACTGTAACTACCAATTGGAGACCACAAAATTGGGGAGGAAAATATTATAAATAAATTCCACAATTTACGTACAATAAAAAACATTAGCATCTAGTGTGTGTGTGCATCAGTTACACATACATGTCAGTACATACACACAACAAGTAGGTCACGTGATGGAGGGACACAGAGCCAATGACAGCTTAGTCAAGTAGATGTTAAGGCACACACCGCTCAAGTCCCAAGTAATCAAGTTAAATTCTAACAGGCTGTACAGTACTCAGGAGATAGGCTTTCAAAAAATGTAGTGTTTTTAGGAACTGCGCTCTAACTTTGTTTTTAAGCTACGCTAACAAGTCATTTTTCCCCTGTATGACTTCTCAATCCCTCTTGTCACCTATCCTCCACAAACGCAAGCTGTCCTGCTTCATATCACTGTCACTGGATATTTCTCCTTTTCTTATTTTGACTTCAAGTGTCTCTGCGAAGCCATGAATGTGCTATTTGTTTCTTTGAACAAATCTATTTTGGGCAGTGGGTCCAGGACATGCTGTCCTCATAACGTCAAGGAGATAAAGAAGAACTAGTTCAAGACTTGGACTGGATTTTTTTCCCTCATTGCGTTCACATTTGCCAACTGGTGCCTCTGACTTATAAAGTACACCACTCATAGTGAGTGATAGGCACTTTCGTTAGTTAGGTGACATATTATAAGGGATTGAATTGAGATGTGAACACCTGCGCGAACTCTCTAAGTTAATGCCTAGGTTTTAGATCTGCGGGCTAACATAGTCTTATGCCCTGGGTTCGAATCCATTTGGTCAATTACATAATTATAGTGATGTATTGTATACTGTTGAGGTAATCACTGTAAATGAGGGAACTCCAAGCCTATGTTTGACCATTTTTGTACAGGAGCCTAAAATAGTATGATAAAGATGGTGCATCTGATTTATGAGAGAGAGAGAGAGAGAGAAAAAAAAATTGGCATGATCTACATTCTCAGCTCAGAGGTAAATGACAGACATTACATTTAAAGTCCCTAGCAATCCCTCGCCAGTGCTTAGAAAGGGTCTTTGCGTCATAGCTGATGTCTTTATATTCACACCCGTGACTTTAATAGCTTTACTTCAAGACCATAACTGTACATTCAATCATGAATTAGTGAGGCAGCTTTTTGTTATCCTACACAGGGGAAATAGAATCCACTGAGTGTACCAAACATTGGATTGTGTGTGTGAGCCATTCAGAGGGTGAGTGGTCAAGACAAAAGATTGAAATCCCTTTGAACAGGGTATGGTAGTAGGTGCCCGGCGCACCGGTTTGAGTGTGTCAAGAACTGCAAAGCTGCTGTGTTTTTCACGCTCAACAGTTTCCCGGTCCACCACCCAAAGGACACCCAGCCAACTTAACAGCAGTGGAAAGTACTGGAGTCAACATGGGCCAACATCCCTGTGGAATGCTTTCGACACCTTATAGAATCCATGTCCCAACGAATTGAGGCTGTTCTGAGGGCAAGAGGAGGTGCAAATCAATATTTAGGAAAGGGTTCCTAATGTTCTGTACACTCAGTGTATTTCCTCAGTTAAAAGATTTTCCTCGGCTATATGCATGCCCAGAAACTATTTCAGCACTCAATTATCATTGCTCAGTTTGGAATTACCCATGCAAAATCTCTAACAGATACATTGTTATTGTTACTCAGTAGAGCCATTTACTGTTAGTGAGGACTCCTACCCCACACACATGCCCAATCTGGGAGAAAAATGTACCAACGAAAGTTGAGTTGACATTCATTATGCATTTCCTAAATTAAAATAAGAGCCTAATCCAACAACCCATCACCCGCAGATCCCTCATTGTGCTTACAAATGTTTTCTCTCGTTTGTCTTATAGTACTTTCCACTCCACAACCCCTGTGTGTGTGTGTGTGTGTGTGTGTGTGTGTGTGTGTGTGTGTGTGTGTGTGTGTGTGTGTGTGTGTGTGTGTGTGTGTGTGTGTGTTTCTATGTGCCTGCATGTGTTGTGTGTGTGAGTGTGTATGTTTTCTAGCGCCTGTGTGTGACTTCAAATCCATCTGCAGTGGGCTAAAAGAAGCCAGTGAATTCTGCTCAACATTACTCCCACTACTTCTAAATTCTGATCAACATTACTCCTACTACTTCTAAATTCTGCTCAACATTACTCCCACTACTTCTAAATTCTGCTCAACATTACTCCCCCTACCTCTACATTCTGCTCAATATTACTCCCCCTACTTCTGCATTCTGCTCAACATTACTCCCACTACTTCTACATTCTGCTCAACATTACTCCCACTACTTCTACATTCTGCTCAACATTCTGCTCAACATTATTTTTGAATAATCATAATTCTGCCAAATGTGAATTATTTAATTGTGGTCAAAATGATCTTGTTGTTGTTGTTACAGTAAGTGCTCTAACTGGGTAGAAGGCTATGAGAAGATGACTGTGTTGTTTTATCTGATTTTGTTCCATCCGCACGCAGCACTATTGATAGACATTGTGACGATGAGGGGTTTTGAAATGAATCTGACTGAAAGAAAAGAGGAATGGAGATGGAAATAGAATGAAGTAGAAAGACATAACATCACTTCCACCACAGTTTGAATGGATAAAATGTTCAAGGGGTACTTTCACATTTGCTTTGCTGTGCTACATTAAATGCTGCCAAACACCTTGACAAGGAATGACAAACCAAAACAGTTTCATTTTAAAACTGGAAGATAAAGTGAGATTTCAGTACTTGTGCACACTGGCTGTTCGTGAACCAAGACAGAGGTTGAGTCAGACACAGCATCACTTTTTGTTAACACAAGTCTCTCCTCTCTCCAGCCAGTCTGTGCTGCTGTAGTCTGTGTCTCTCCTCATACAACATATTGGATGTCTACTTTCATTCTTCCATAAAACAAGAGCAGGACTTCATGCCGTGATACTTTTGCTCCCCCAGTCTTCAAACGGGCTACATCCACTTTGAATATACATATAGAGGAGCATATTTTCCGTTCCTTCATATAGGAAAGTATTAAATGCTTTATGCGTCATTTCTACCATCTCCCTTTCTTGAACCTTTGTAGTTGGTCTTTGTTTTTTGGGATAGAGCAGTGGTTGATGGTCCTTGTGCAGTATGCACACACACACGTAGGCGCGAAGCACATGCACGCGCGTATGCACAGACACACACACACACACACACACAAACAATTAATCTCTGACAGAGAGACTCTGAGGCAGCTCTCCCTATGTAGTTGAAAGATTAGCCTCTGCCCTCGGGCCACTGTTAGCTCTGCCCAAACGAGCCCTCCACACATCAGAGTTGCCTTCGCTGGGACCCACTATGGTCCTCGATTAGTGAGCTCCAACAG
This sequence comes from Oncorhynchus mykiss, assembly GCF_013265735.2. NCBI lineage: Eukaryota > Metazoa > Chordata > Actinopteri > Salmoniformes > Salmonidae > Oncorhynchus > Oncorhynchus mykiss. Next base: position 74,957,856 of record NC_048571.1, on the reverse strand, counting down.
GGCCTAGCCATGTCCAAACTCCAGCCTATAGTCCCAGAAAAAACAGAGAGGGGGCATTATAATTGGATGGTCAAACTGAACTCCCATAGCTAAGCTAACCCATCCCTAGTCAGCTGGATCCAACCCCAGCCTAAAGGCCCATAAATAACCCAGCCTAAAGGCCCATAATAACCCAGCCTAAATGCCCTTAACCCAGCCCCAATCAACTGGCTCCAACCACAGCATAAACCCAAACTTTTTCACTCAGGCCCCCATTCCAGCATTGGGGAACATCTACATCTATATGTCACTCCCTTGGGTTCTTCTGCCTGATTACCATCCCTATATATGTCACTCCCTTTGGTTCTTTCCCTAGGCATATTGTTTCTGTTCCTGTGTTTCGTGTCTCTACGCTACTCGTGTTTGTTATATTGTTCAATATTATGTTTATTATTAACTCACCACCTGCACTTGCTTTCCTACTCCCAGTGTCCACATTACACATAAGCACTGTTCACGACACACCTCTGATGTTGTCGGAGAGAAAATGTTGCATGTTCCTGCAATTCCACACATCTTTTCATGGGGTTCATAGGAAATTTAGCCGTTTTAAAGCAAATTTTATTACAATTCTAAACAATTTGCCAGGTCTAATGTAGAGGTCGACCGATTATGATTTTTCAACGCCGATACCAATACCGATTATTGGAGGACCCACAAAAAAAAGCCGATACCGATTAATCGGCCGATTTTTTTTATTTTAATTTATTTGTAATAATGACAATTACAACAATACTGAATGAACACTTATTTTAACTTAATATAATACATCAATAAAAATATTTTTAGCCTCAAATAAATAATGACACATGTTCAATTTGGATTAAATAATGCAAAAACAAAGTGTTGGAGAAGTAAAAGTGCAATATGTGCCATGTAAAAAAGCTAACGTTTGAGTTCCTTGCTCAGAACATAAGAACATATGAAAGTTGGTGGTTCCTTTTAACATGAGACTTCAATATTCCAAGGTAAGAGGTTTTAGGTTGTAGTTAATATAGTATTATATATATAGTAGTATATTGTATATATATAGTAGTATATATAGTAGTATATAGGACTATTTCTCTCTATACCATTTGTATTTCATTAACCTTTGACTATTGGATGTTCTTATAAGCACTTTAGTATTGCCAGTGTAACAGTATAGCTTCCATCCCTCTCCTCGCCCCTACCTGGGCTTGAACCAGGAACACATCGACAACAGCCACACTCGAAGCAGCGTTTGCTGCTTCGAGTGTGGGGAATACATCGCACCCCGCTAACTAGCTAGCCATTTCACATCGGTTACACCAGCCATTAGGCTGATAGGCTTGAAGTCATAAACAGCGCTGTGCTTGCTAAGAGCTGCTGGCAAAACGCACGAAAGTGCTGTTTGAATGAATGCTTACGAGCCTGCTGCTGCCTACCATCGCTCAGTCAGACTGCTCTATCAAATATCAAATCATAGACTTAATTATAATATAATAACACACAGAAATACGAGCCTTTGGTCATTAATATGGTAGAATCCGTAAACTATCATCTCGAAAACAAGACGTTTATTCTTTCAGTGAAATAAGGAACCATTCAGTATTTTATCTAACGGATGGCATCTAAATATTCTTGTTACATTGTACAACCTTCAATGTTATGTCATAATTACGTAAATTCTGCCAAATTAGTTCACAATGAGCCAGGCTGCCCAAACTGTTGCATATACCCTGACCCTGCGTGCAATGAACGCAAGAGAAGTGACACAATTTGCATCGATTATATGCAACACAGGACACGCTAGATAAACTAGTAATACCATCAACCATGTGTGGTTAACTAGTGATTATGATTGATTGATTGTTTTTTATAAGATAAGTTTAACGCTAGCTTCTACTGCATTCGCATAACAGGCAGGCTCCTCGTGGAGTGCAATGAGAGGCAGGTGGTTAGAGCGTTGGACTAGTTAACCGTAAGGCTACAAGATTGAATCCCAGAGCTGACAAGGTAAAAATCTGTCGTTCTGCCCCTGAACAAGGCAGTTAACCCACCGTTCCTAGGCCGTCGTTGAAAATAAGAATGTGTTCTTAACTGACTTGCCTAGTTAAATAAAGATTAAATAAAGATTAAATAAAGGTGTAACAAAAATAATAATAATTGGCGTCCAAAAATACCGATTTCCGATTGTTATGAAAACTTGAAATTGGCCATTCCGATTAATCGGTCGACCTCTAGTCTAATGTAATAGTTGAGTGACTCGAACATTACTACAAAATCTATGACCTAAAAAACATTGTTTTGATCTGGGCATTTTGGGACATTTCTGACAGGTTATAAATAGCTCTCTAAGGTATACAATGACAGGCTTGACAAGAGAACACTCACACTTGTTATTTCAGGGTCAGTAAGCAGTGTATGGTGATCAGGGTCTCACACACACACACACACACACACACACACACACACACACACACACACACACACACACACACACACACAGAAAAACACACACACTAAGGCTGTAGTGCCCTTGTCTCCACTTGTATCCCCCCGTAGTATATCCTCTATGCATGGCTACACACACACACACACACACACACACACACACACACACACAAACACACACACACACACACACACACACACACACACACACACACACACACACACAAACACACACACACACACACACACACACACACACACACACAATCTTGCATAATGAAGAACACACAGTTCACCCCAAGCCCCAGTCAAGCCCAGGTGTGAAAGCACCCTGCTGTTGAAAGGAATCTGAGCCAGCAAAAAACGTAACGGAACAATTTGACAACCCCTAACAAACGTTGAAGTTGTTACACAACAGCTTTTTAATACAGATGAAGATGAGATGTTGTGAAGCCAGTTGGTACCTTTGTTCTCTATACTCTCAGGTGCAAAGAGAGAGAAAGATGAACGTAGGCCAGGGAAGTACAGTACAGTACGGTTGAGTACAGTACCGACTAGTACAGTACAGAATAGAATAGTACAGAATAGAATAGTACAGTACAGACTACTACAGTACACAATAGAATAGTACAGTACATATTAGTACAGTACAGAATAGAATAGTACAGTACATATTAGTACAGTACAGAATAGAATAGTACAGAATATAATAGTACAGTACAGACTACTACAGCACAGTACAGAATAGTCCAGTACAGAATAGAATAGAATAGTACAGAATTGTCCAGTACAGTACAGTACAGTACAGACTAGTACAGTACAGACCAGTACAGTATAGTATAGTACAGAATATTACAGTAATGTATAGTACATTACAGTATAGTACAGAATATTACAGTAAAGTACAGTATAGTACACTACAGAATAGTACAGTACAAAATAGTGCAGAATAGTATGTACAGTACAGTACAGTATAGTACAGTATAGTACAGTGCAGAACAGTACATAATAGTGCAATACATAATAGTACAGTACAGAACAGTGCAGTACACTACAGTACAGATTAGTATAGTACATAATAGAATAGTACAGAATAGAATAGTACAGTACAGACTAGGACAGTACAGAATAGTACAGTACATAATAGAACAGTACAGTACAGAATATAATTGTACAGAATATAATAGGACAGTACAGAATATAATAGTACAGAATAGAACAGTACATAATAGTACAGTACAGTACAGAATATAATAGTACAGTACAGGATAGATTAGTACAGTACAGACTAGTACAGTACATAATAGAATAGTACAGTACAGACTAGTACAGTATAGTACAGAATAGTACAGTAGAGTATAGTACAGTATAGTACAGTACAGTGTAGTACAGAATATTACAGTGAAGTACAGTATAGTACAGTACAGAATAGTGCAGTACAATATACAGTGCCTTGCGAAAGTATTCAGCCCCCTTGAACTTTGCGACCTTTTGCCACATTTCAGGCTTCAAACATAAAGATATAAAACTGTATTTTTTTGTGAAGAATCAACAACAAGTGGGACACAATCATGAAGTGGAACGACATTTATTGGATATTTCAAACTTTTTTAACAAATCAAAAACTGAAAAATTGGGCGTGCAAAATGATTCAGCCCCTTTACTTTCAATGCAGCAAACTCTCTCCAGAAGTTCAGTGAGGATCTCTGAATGATCCAATGTTGACCTAAATGACTAATGATGATAAATACAATCCACCTGTGTGTAATCAAGTCTCCGTATAAATGCACCTGCACTGTGATAGTCTCAGAGGTCCGTTAAAAGCGCAGAGAGCATCATGAAGAACAAGGAACACACCAGACAGGTCCGAGATACTGTTGTGAAGAAGTTTAAAGCCGGATTTGGATACAAAAAGATTTCCCAAGCTTTAAACATCCCAAGGAGCACTGTGCAAGCGATAATATTGAAATGGAAGGAAGAAAAAAGCAACACAGCTGAACACACCATCCCCACTGTCAAACATGGTGGTGGCAGCATCATGGTTTGGGCCTGCTTTTCTTCAGCAGGGACAGGGAAGATGGTTAAAATTGATGGGAAGATGGATGGAGCCAAATACAGGACCATTCTAGAAGAAAACCTGATGGAGTCTGCAAAAGACCTGAGACTGGGACGGAGATTTGTCTTCCAACAAGACAATGATCCAAAACATAAAGCAAAATCTACAATGGAATGGTTCAAAAATAAACATATCCAAGTGTTAGAATGGCCAAGTCAAAGTCCAGACCTGAATCCAATCGAGAATCTGTGGAAAGAACTGAAAACTGCTGTTCACAAATGCTCTCCATCCAACCTCACTGAGCTCGAGCTGTTTTGCAAGGAGGAATGGTAAAAAATGTCAGTCTCTCGATGTGCAAAACTGATAGAGACATACCCCAAGCGACTTACAGCTGTAATCGCAGTAAAAGGTGGCGCTACAAAGTATTACCTTAAGGGGGCTGAATAATTTTGCACGCCCAATTTTTCAGTTTTTGATTTGTTAAAAAGGTTTGAAATATCCACTTCATGATTGTGTCCCACTTGTTGTTGATTCTTCACAAAAAAATACAGTGTTATATCTTTATGTTTGAAGCCTGAAATGTGGCAAAAGGTCGCAAAGTTCAAGGGGGCCGAATACTTTCGCAAGGCACTGTAGTATAGTGCAGAATAATACAGTACAGAATAATACATAATAGTACAGTACAGTACAGAATAGTAGAGTACAGAATAGTACAGTCCAATACAGTACAGAATAGTACAGTGTTTTTTTTATATATATTTCACCTTTATTTAACCAGGTAGGCTAGTTGAGAACAAGTTCTCATTAACAACTGTGACCTGGCCAAGATAAAGCAAAGCAGTGTGACAACAACAACAACACAGAGTTACACATAAACAAACGTACAGTCAATAACACAATAGAAAAATCTATGTACAGTTTGTGCAAATGTAGACGATTAGGGAGGTAAGGCAATAAATAGGCCATAGAGGCGAAATAATTACAATTTAGCAGAACAGTGCAGTACATCACAGTACCGAATAGTACAGTACAGTACAAAATAGTACAGTACAGAATAGTTCACTACAGTACAGAATTGTACAATACAGAATAGTACAGTACAGAATAGTTCACTACAGTACAGAATTGTACAATACAGAATAGTACAGTACAGAATAGTTCACTACAGTACAGAATTGTACAATACAGAATAGTACAGTACAGAATAGTTCACTACAGTACAGAATTGTACAATACAGAATAGTACAGTACAGAATAGTTCACTACATTACATAATAGGACAATACAGAATAGTACAGTACTGTGCAGAATAGTACAGTACAGAATAGTTCACTACAGTACAGAATAGTTCACTACAGTACAGAAAAGTTCACTACAGTACAGAAAAGGACAATACAGAATAGTACAGTACAGAATAGTTCACTACATTACAGAATAGGACAATACAGAATAGTACACTTCAGTACAGAATAGGACAATACAGAATAGTACAGTACGGAATAGTTCACTACATTACAGAATAGGACAATACAGAATAGTACAGTACTGTGCAGAATAGTACAGTACAGAATAGTACAGTGAAGAATAGTAGTGTTCAGAATAGTTCAGTACAGAATAGTAGGGTACAATATATTATAGTCCTCTACAGAATAGGTCACTACAGAATAGCACAGTACACAGCAGTACAGAATAGTACAGTACAGAATAGAATTGTACAGTACAGAATTGTGCAGTACAGAATAGCACAGTACACAGCAGTACAGAATAGTACAGTACAGAATAGAATTGTACAGTACAGAATTGTGCAGTACAGAATAGAATTGTACAGTACAGAATAGAATTGTGCAGTACAGACAAGTGGAAACACATGGCATGCTGTTGCTTTGGCTTGATGGCTTGGTCCTAATCAGAAGGTTCCCCTAAAGACTTGTCCAGGATGAGATAATTATGATTTAATGCTGGCTTAGAAGTCAGGTGTGTGTGTGTGTGTGTGTGTGTGTGTGTGTGTGTGTGTGTGTGTGTGTGTGTGTGCGTGTGCGTGTGCGTGTGCGTGTGTGTGTGTGTGTGTGTCTGTGTTACTCAGGGATTTTCCATAGCAACAGCGTGTTTTGAGTTTACCTAAATTACATTAGTTATTCCCTTTACATTAATAAACTCATAATTGTTCTATTTTTCTTTGACAGGAAACTCCTTCCTATCGAGACCTTGGCTCCCCAAGAATGAGCTGTCAATGTAAGTACCTGGGCTGAATAAATTATTGAATGAATACATTTATGAGTGAATGGGTGAATGGATGAATGAGTGAGTGAGTGAGTGAATGCCCTGATTGAAGATCATAGGAACACATTCCCAAATGCAGCCCAGTCTCATCAGTTCATGTATATTGGCGGCTTTGGTGCTGTCTTTTCATTAGACCATCTTCCGTACCAGGAGAGAAAAGGCAGCATTCAAAATGGATGATCAGGGCTGCTTTCAAGGAGTGGCACTGCTTGTAGTCGTAACCTTTCAGGCCTGTCTCCCTGACCCTTGGAAGGAGACGTTGTGATTCCAGTGTTGAGGAAAATCAAGCTTCCATCTGCAGGTTGGGTACCTGGGTATTCTGAAGTTCCCATAGAATTGCAGTCCATGTCACCAGAACTTTTCATTATAGCCTCAGATCAAGAGATATGTGTCTTTATTCATAAAACGCTGATCTAGGATCAGTCTGTCCATGTTATCTTATTCATTATGATCTGACAGGCAAAGTTGATCCTAAATCAGCACTCCAGAAGCTTTTTGAAAGTGACATGGTCTGAAAGTGGAGAAAAGTATCATCAAATAAATGTTAGTCTCTCTCTCAGACCATGTTGTTAGTCTCTCTCAGACCATGTTGCTAGTCTCTCTCAGACCATGTTGCTGGTCTCTCTCAGACCATGTTGTTAGTCGTCCAGTTGTTACTGAGCCATTGATTACTTACTCTGTCTGTCTGTCTGTCTGTCTGTCTGTCTGTCTGTCTGTCTGTCTGTCTGTCTGTCTGTCTGTCTGTCTGTCTGTGTCGCAATCTATACAGTCTTTCTCTCTCTCTCTCTCTTTCTGTCTGTCTGTCTGTCTGTCTGTCTGTCTGTCTGTCTGTCTGTGTCGCAATCTATACAGTCTTTCTCTCTCTCTGTCTGTCTGTCTGTCTGTCTGTCTGTCTCTCTCAGACCATGTTGCTGGTCTCTCTCAGACCATGTTGCTAGTCTCTCTCAGACCATGTTGTTAGTCTCTCTCAGACCATGTAGCTAGTCTCTCTCAGACCATGTTGTTAGTCTCTCTCAGACCATGTTGTTAGTCTCTCTCAGACCATGTTGCTAGTCTCTCTCAGACCATGTTGCTGGTCTCTCTCAGACCATGTTGCTAGTCTCTCTCAGACCATGTTGTTAGTCTCTCTCAGACCATGTAGCTAGTCTCTCTCAGACCATGTTGCTAGTCTCTCTCAGACCATGTTGTTAGTCTCTCTCAGACCATGTTGCTTGTCTCTCTCAGACCATGTAGCTAGTCTCTCTCAGACCATGTTGCTAGTCTCTCTCAGACCATGTTGTTAGTCTCTCTCAGACCATGTTGCTTGTCTCTCTCAGACCATGTTGCTAGTCTCTCTCAGACCATGTTGTTAGTCTCTCTCAGACCATGTTGCTGGTCTCTCTCAGACCATGTAGCTAGTCTCTCTCAGACCATGTAGCTAGTCTCTCTCAGACCATGTAGCTAGTCTCTCTCAGACCATGTTGCTAGTCTCTCTCAGACCATGTTGCTAGTCTCTCTCAGACCATGTTGCTAGTCTCTCTCAGACCATGTTGCTAGTCTCTCTCAGACCATGTTGCTAGTCTCTCTCAGACCATGTAGCTAGTCTCTCTCAGACCATGTAGTTAGTCTCTCTCAGACCATGTTGCTATTCTCTCTCAGACCATGTTGCTAGTCTCTCTCAGACCATGTTGCTAGTCTCTCTCAGACCATGTTGCTAGTCTCTCTCAGACCATGTTGCTAGTCTCTCTCAGACCATGTAGTTAGTCTCTCTCAGACCATGTTGCTGGTCTCTCTCAGACCATGTTGCTAGTCTCTCTCAGACCATGTTGCTGGTCTCTCTCAGACCATGTAGTTAGTCTCTCTCAGACCATGTTGCTAGTCTCTCTCAGACCATGTAGCTAGTCTCTCTCAGACCATGTTGCTAGTCTTTCTCAGACCATGTTGCTAGTCTCTCTCAGACCATGTAGCTAGTCTCTCTCAGACCATGTAGCTAGTCTCTCTCAGACCATGTTGCTAGTCTCTCTCAGACCATGTAGCTAGTCTCTCTCAGACCATGTTGCTAGTCTCTCTCAGACCATGTTGCTAGTCTCTCTCAGACCATGTTGCTGGTCTCTCTCAGACCATGTAGTTAGTCTCTCTCAGACCATTTTGCTAGTCTCTCTCAGACCATGTAGCTAGTCTCTCTCAGACCATGTTGCTAGTCTCTCTCAGACCATGTTGCTAGTCTCTCTCAGACCATGTTGCTAGTCTCTCTCAGACCATGTAGCTAGTATCTCTCAGATCATGTTGCTAGTCACTCTCAGACCATGTTGCTGGTCTCTCTCAGACCATGTAGTTAGTCTCTCTCAGACCATGTAGCTAGTCTCTCTCTGACCATGTAGTTAGTCTCTCTCAGACCATGTAGCTAGTCTCTCTCAGACCATGTTGCTGGTCTCTCTCAGACCATGTAGTTAGTCTCTCTCAGACCATGTTGCTAGTCTCTCTCAGACCATGTAGCTAGTCTCTCTCAGACATGTAGTTAGTCTCTCTCAGACCATGTTGCTAGTCTCTCTCAGACCATGTTGCTAGTCTCTCTCAGACCATGTTGCTAGTCTCTCTCAGACCATGTAGCTAGTCTCTCTCAGACCATGTTGCTAGTCTCTCTCAGACCATGTTGCTAGTCTCTCTCAGACCATGTAGTTAGTCTCTCTCAGACCATGTTGCTAGTCTCTCTCAGGCCATGTAGCTAGTCTCTCTCAGACCATGTAGTTAGTCTCTCTCAGACCATGTTGCTAGTCTCTCTCAGACCATGTTGCTAGTCTCTCTCAGACCATGTTGCTAGTCTCTCTCAGACCATGTAGCTAGTCTCTCTCAGACCATGTTGCTAGTCTCTCTCAGACCATGTTGCTAGTCTCTCTCAGACCATGTAGTTAGTCTCTCTCAGACCATGTTGCTAGTCTCTCTCAGACCATGTAGCTAGTCTCTCTCAGACCATGTAGTTAGTCTCTCTCAGACCATGTTGCTAGTCTCTCTCAGACCATGTTGCTAGTCTCTCTCAGACCATGTTGCTAGTCTCTCTCAGACCATGTTGCTAGTCTCTCTCAGACCATGTAGCTAGTCTCTCTCAGACCATGTAGCTAGTCTCTCTCAGACCATGTTGCTAGTCTCTCTCAGACCATGTATCCAGTAAAGAGACAGACCCATATCATCCTTCTATCCAGTCAAGAGACAGACCCATAGCATCCTTCTATCCAGTCAGTCAGTCAGTCAGTGTCTTTCAGTTTATCTTGTCCCAGTCTGTCTTTCTATCTTTCTGACCATTTGACCGTCTGTCTGTCTGTCTGTCTGTCATTCTGTCTGTCTGTCTGTCTGTCTGTCTGTCTGTCTGTCTGTCTGTCTGTCTGTCTGTCTGTCTGTCTGTCTGTCTGTCTGTCTGTCTGTCTGTCTGTCTGTCACAATCTATACAGTCTTTCTCTCTCTCTCTGTCTGTCTCCATCTTGGCTGTGTCCATCTTATGTAACCCCCAACTTAAGGCCCTTTTCCAAAGCTTTCCAATGCATCGTCCAGTTGTTACTGAGCCATTGATTACTTACTCTGTCTGTCTGTCTGTCTGTCTGTCACAGTCTATACTGTCTGTCTGTCTGTCTGTCTGTCTGTCTGTCTGTCTGTCTGTCTGTCTGTCTGTCTGTCTGTCTGTCTGTCTGTCTGTCACAATCTATACAGTCTTTCTCTCTCTCTCTGTCTGTCTCCATCTTGGCTGTGTCCATCTTATGTAACCCCCAACTTAAGGCCCTTTTCCAAAGCTTTCAAATGCGTCTTCCAGTTGTTACTGAGCCATTGATTACTTCCATTGAGCGAGCATGGATGGGTCGGTGGGTGGATGGATGGACGGATGATTTTCCATTGTTTTTGAATAGGTCCTTGGTATAAAAACATCCCAGCCTGTCCTCCCTCCGGGAATGAGGACAGAGGAGAGGAACGGAGGAGAGAGGAAGGTGGAGTAGAAAGAGAGGGATGTGATTGATGCATTTGTCTGTCTCCACTGTCGCAGCCGGGGGAGTAGACTGATTGGCAATTTCCTTGAGTCAGAGAGCAGAACTTCTCTTCCCTACCTCCTTCTCCTCTATCTCTTTCTCCCCTTTTCCTTCATTATGTTCTCATCCTATCCTCTTGGACTCAAAAACAACAAACAAACAACACATATGATCTACAGTACCTCAACTTGCCTACTGTACCTCAACTAGCCTACTGTACCTCAACTGGCCTTCTGTACCTTACCTGCCTACTTTACTTCAACTGGCCTTCTGTACCTGAACTGGCCTACTGTACCTCAACTAGCCTACTGTACCTCAACTGGCCTTCTGTACCTTACCTGCCTACTTTACTTCAACTGGCCTTCTGTACCTCAACTGGCCTACTGTACCTCAACTGGCCTACTGTACCTCAAGGGTCCTACTTTACCTCAACTGGGCTACAGTACCTGAACAGGCCTACAGTACCTCAACTGCATTCTGTACCTCAACTGGCCTTCTGTACCTCATCTGGCCTACAGTACCTCAAGGGTCCTACTTTACCTCAACTGGCCTACAGTACCTCAACTGGCCTACTGTACCTCAACTGGCCTAGAGTACCTCAACTGGCCTTCTGTACCTCAACTGGCTTACTGTACCTCTACTGGCCTTCTGTACCTCTACTGGCCTTCTGTACCTCAACTGGCCTTCTGTACCTCTACTGGCCTTCTGTACCTTACCTGCCTACTTTACTTCAACTGGCCTTCTGTACCTGAACTGGCCTACTGTACCTCAACTGGCCTTCTGTACCTGAACTGGCCTACTGTACCTCAACTGCCCTTCTGTACCTCAACTGGCCTACTATACCTCAACTGGTCTACTGTACCTCAACTGCCCTTCTGTACCTCAACTGGCCTACTATACCTCAACTGCCCTTCTGTACCTCAACTGGCCTACTGTACCTCAACTGCCCTTCTGTACCTCAACTGGCCTACTATACCTCAACTGGCCTTCTGTACCTCAACTGGTCTACTGTACCTCAACTGGCCTACTATACCTCAACTGGTCTACTGTACCTCAACTGCCCTTCTGTACCTCAACTGCCCTTCTGTACCTCAACTGGCCTACTATACCTCAACTGGTCTACTGTACCTCAACTGGCCTACTATACCTCAACTGGTCTACTGTACCTCAACTGCCCTTCTGTACCTCAACTGGCCTACTATACCTCAACTGGTCTACTGTACCTCAACTGGCCTACTATACCTCAACTGGTCTACTGTACCTCAACTGCCCTTCTGTACCTCAACTGGCCTACTATACCTCAACTGGTCTACTGTACCTCAACTGGCCTACTATACCTCAACTGGTCTACTGTACCTCAACTGCCCTTCTGTACCTCAACTGGCCTACTGTACCTCAACTGGCCTACTGTACCTCAACTGGCCTACTGTACCAAATGGTTTACTGTTACTGTATATATATATACAGTAGTATATGCTGAGCAAGAGTGTGCAAAGCTGTCATCAAGGCCAAGGATGGTTACTTTGAAGAATCTCAAATATAAAATATATTTTGATTTGTTTAACACTTTTTTGGTCACTACATTATGTGTTATTTCATAGTTCTGATGTCTTAACTATTATTCTACAATGTAGAAAATATTAAAAATAAAGAAAAACCCTTGAATGAGTAGGTGTGTCCAAACTTTTGCTTGGCACAAATTGCAGCCGTTGCCGTGGTGACGGGCGGCTCATCCCAGCTGATGTGTTGATAGGTTGATAGACGGCCATTAGTGTATTATGGTGACATCATGAAAGGATTGGGAAACTGACTGACACAGTTCTCTGAGAGGGAGGGGCCCCTGACCCTGTCACACTACTGTCACACTGCCACCCTACTCACACTCCCAAACAGGAAATGCTGAACGTGACCTCCAATACCATCTGTCAAAAGAGGAAGTGCTCTTTCCCTTTCCTTCCTGTGGAAGGTCAAGGTCATGTGACTAGATCAGAACGGCCGCCATGACCCCTGAATGCTGTGGATTTGCTAAGCATTTTGAAATGGATCACAGCTAGTTTGGGTTTATTGTGTAGATTTTAAGGATTTAATAGCCTAGATGTGTTGTTTGTTCATTAAAAGAATGTTATTTGTTTATACTGCAGTTGGCATGAGATTATGTGTGTATCCTGTTGATGGAGAGATAAACTGCTGTAGTGTGAGAGCTTTGGGTTGAGCATGTGGATTTTTGGACCATGTGTAAATAGTGTAATAGGCTTTCTATTGTACTGGTATGGAATATATTCCACTTTGGTCCTAATAGAATAGTATGCACAGATGGGGTTACATCACAGAGTTATGCTGCTTTATCTGCTGGTGTGTGTGTGTGTGTGTGTGTGTGTGTGTGTGTGTGTGTGTGTGTGTGTGTGCGTGTGCGTGTGTGTGCGCGTGTGTGTGTGTGTGTGTGTGTGTGTGTGTGTGTGTGTGTGTGTGTGTGTGTGTGTGTGTGTGTGTGTGTGCGTGTGTGTGCGCGTGTGCGTGCTTTTGCGCGTCTCTATTAGCCTCAGCTCTGCTCTAAGCGCGGCACTTTGGGATAGCTTCCCATGTCCGTTTTATCCTCCCTTGCTAAATAAACACCCATTGTGCTACACACACACACAATCATGAGAGGCTGAAAGTAAAATAGCACAAGACTGGGACAACCTCCTAACGTTGCTCCAAACTGCCGCAACAGACGTCAGCATTGCCTAATTTAAAGGGAAGCTCTCTTGAAATAGAGTGAGTTCCAATCTGGGATTCAAGTACACTACCCTGTTGACTTCACTCTCTTCAATCTGATTGGACTGGATTGGGTAAGGAAGTGTCATAACAATAGGGTATTCCATCCTGTTGCTCTCACCTCTCCATCTATCCACCTCAAATCCACAAGGGGAAGTCAACAAGGTTAGAGGGTAAGGATTTAAGTTTTCAGAGTGGAACTCAGACCATGCTTTCTACTTGTTCAGAGTGGACCTCAGCCCTGCCATCTACTTGTTGTCACAGATGAGAGGTAAACACATTTCATGGCTAAATCACCACTTGTTGAAGCATCCCTTTTAAGCTGTTAGTTCATTCTCTCTGTTGCGGCTTATAACTTGCGATATATCTGAGATTCAGAATAGGAGCTATAGACAGTATTAGGTAAACACACTTTTGTATACCTATACACTGAGTGTACAAAACATTAGGAACACCTGCTTTTTCCATGACATAGACTGACCAGGTGAAAGCTATGATCCCGTATTGATGTCACTTGTTAAATCAACTTTAATCAGTGTAGATGAAGGGGAGGAGACAGGTTAAATAATTAATAAGCCTTGAGACAATTGACACATGGATTGTGAATGTGTGCCGCTCAGAGGGTGAATGGCCAACCAAAAATATTTAAATGCCTTTGACTGGGGGTAGTAGGTGCCAGGCTCACTGGTTTGTGTCAAGAACTGCAATGCTGCTGTGTTTTTCACACTCAACAGTTTCCGGTGTGTTTCAAGAATGGTCCATCACCCAAAGGACATCCAGCCAACATGACACAACCGTGAGAAGCATTGGAGTCAACATGGGCCAGCATTCGATGGGCCAGAGTCCATGCCCCGATGAATTGAGGCTATTCTGAGGGCAAAAGGGGGTGCAACGCAATATTAGGAAGGTGTTCCTAATGTTTTGTACAGTCAGTGTATATGCCATAGCATGAGGCAAATAACTGCCCAGCACCAATTTATTTATATTATACTAATTTAAAATGATCGTTAGTTCCATTGCTGTAAATGGCTCTACCTTCCCTTAACAGACCCAAATTAAATCCATTCCACACAGCCACGATAAATACTTATAATTCCGTGTTCACATCTTAGCTTTTAAATTAACAATTTTTTGAGGGCACAGAAGTTCCCTATTCGTCCCCACTGTTGCTGGTGAAGCCATGCTTCTGTCTTTCAGTGTGTGTGTGTATGTGGGTGTGTGCGTGTGCGTCTGCCTCATGGTCTTCAGAGATTGGCTGAATTGAATTGGCCATCCCTCAGAACAGAGGAGTGGTACATGAATAGCTGTGAAAATAGTCCAGAGCCCAGTACTGAGGTATACAGCGTATACAGCGTAGTGTAATTAGGACACGGTTAGCACAAGCTACTGCTGCCTCACACACAAGACTGCCCACAGACACACACATACACATATTTAGTTAAATAAACAATCTCAGGGACACACACATAGTCTACATATTGTATCTTCTTTCATCTTCTCTCTTTCTCTTGTCATTGATTTTTCTTTTGCCCTCCAGCTCTCTATTTTTCCTCCTTCTCTCCTGTTCTCTCATCATATCCCTACGTCCATCTCTCCCTTTCTCTCTCATCATATCCCTTCATCCATCTCTCCTGTTCTCTCTCATCATATCCCTACGTCCATCTCTCCCTTTCTCTCTCATCATATCCCTTCATCCATCTCTCCCGTTCTCTCTCAGCATATCCCTTCGTCCATCTCTCCCGTTCTCTCTCATCATATCCCTTCGTCCATCTCTCCCTTTCTCTCTCATCATATCCCTTCGTCCATCTCTCCCGTTCTCTCTCATCATATCCCTTCGTCCATCTCTCCCTTTCTCTCTCATCATATCCCTTCGTCCATCTCTCCCGTTCTCTCTCATCATATCCCTTCGTCCATCTCTCCCTTTCTCTCTCATCATATCCCTTCGTCCATCTCTCCCGTTCTCTCTCATCATATCCCTTCGTCCATCTCTCCCTTTCTCTCTCATCATATCCCTTCATCCATCTCTCCCTTTCTCTCTCATCATATCCCTTCGTCCATCTCTCCCTTTCTCTCTCATCATATCCCTTCGTCCATCTCTCCCGTTCTCCTCTTTCATTTTACAACAGATCTTCTAATTCAGCATTTAGCTTTAGATCTTTTAGTTTTTTACCAGTGTCAGCACACCTCTCGTTTGCACCTCTCTCTGTATTATCCTTCAAATGTACATAGAATTTTCAGGTGTATCTATCAAATGTTATTTGTATACTGCTTTGTAAGTTTAGCATTCCAAATTGGGAAATTATTGATGTTGGAAGTTGGTATGGAAACATGTGGCTGCCAATATTCATTCATGTTGAAAAGCGAATTGGATAGTGACTAATCAATAACACCGGTTTTGACATATATATCCGTCCATAATTGGAGATGCATATTGTGTAGTATTGTGTCTCCTGTGGGGCTTTATTGCTCCTGATGGCCCAGTCACACTTCACTTTATAAAAATGACCTTGCAATGACCAATCCTAAAGCGTTTCTGAGCTAAAACGTTTGGGATCCACCTGATACTAAAGGAGGCTCCAACACCAACTGGATCCTTGAAGAAAATAAATATTTCCCAACAAGGCTTATATCCGGCAGCTTACATCTGAGAGACTCTTGGTGGCTTTTACTCTTGGAGTTTATCACCTCTAACAGCAAAACAACCAAATGGCCATTGTGTACAAAGATTTCACAATAAGATAAAACAATAGTGATGCATTTTTACACCTGTTATTGTATTAAAACACCACGTTGATTTTAATGGATTACACATTTTAAAACTGTATATTATGATTCTCTCTGTGTAGAAGTTTCCCTTTAGTACAGATCTGGGATCAGCTTAACCATTACATATCTTAACCTCATCCAGTAGGTAGTAAAAACACACAAATGCAAAAACAGACCTTAGAAAAGTGTCTAGGGGCAAATCCATCCCACTCCATATGAATGCAAGGAGATAGTTATGTTTGTATTGGATAATATCACCCCCTAATGGTTAGAAGGGCACATTGTTTCTATGTTTGTGAATGGAAATGTGGCGAGGTCAGGGATTGGACACCATGCCAAACTCTCCCTTCCCATTGGACCACGAGCAGATGGCAGCTCCCCTGTGCACGAGGCAGGGAGAATTCTCCTCCCATAAGCCGGTAGCAGGGCATGCACACACAAAAGCAGACATCTTGACACAGATATACACACAGACAGACACATTGACACAGATATACACACAGACAGGCACATTGACACAGATATACACACAGACAGACACATTGACACAGATATACACACAGACAGACACATTGACACAGATATACACACAGACAGGCACATTGACACAGATATACACACAGACAGACACATTGACACAGATATACACACAGACAGACACATTGACACAGATATACACACAGACAGACACATTGACACAGATATACACACAGACAGACACATTGACACAGATATACACACAGACAGACATCTTGACACAGATATACACACAGACAGACATCTTGACACAGATATACACACAGACAGACATCTTGACACAGATATACACACAGACAGACACATTGACACAGATATACACACAGACAGACACATTGACAGAGGTAAAAACACAAAACATCCAGATACAAATACAGACAGGACAGACACACAGACTCAAATACAAAAAACAAGCCGACAGACAAACGGACACGCACGCACACACAGTTCAATTGGTCCTCCAGGCCTGCCTTTGATGCAGCTAACTGCATAATGATGCTTTCTGCTCACCCCTCCTTTATCTCTCTATCTATTCTCCTCTTGAATCACCTCTTCTTTCTCTGTTAAAGAGATGTCATGGCTATAATGGTAGCAGGAGTTATGCAGTATCTATACCATTGTGCTGGTTATAGATAGCTTATAATAGTCATATTTTTGTGGACCGGGGTACTAAATGTTTGAAGAAATAGTGGGATTGTAAGTCGCATTGGATAACAGCGTCTGATAAATGAGTAAAATGTCAATGTAATAATCCGAGTGTTATTTCCTACCACAAGTTTCTTCATAATGAAAAGTCCATCAGACCATATTGACCTCGCTGCTCTATCAATCATCGCAGTGAGAAGCAGCTAGACCCAACTCAATACTTTAAATAGAGAAATAGCTGAATCAATTCTCTCCTACCACTGCATGTACTTCCATATTTTCAACTGCATGGACTCACTCACTCATTCAATTATATTATATCATTTATTACAGTAACAGACAGAACTGCATGCAGAAAATCAAATTAGAGTAGGCTAGCTACCTAACCCAGGTCTATTCCAAACACAGGGCTAAATCAGAGTAGGCTAGCTACCTAACCCAGGTCAATTCCAAACACAGGGCTAAATCAGAGTAGGCTAGCTACCTAACCCAGGTCAATTCCAAACACAGGGCTAAATCAGAGTAGGCTAGCTACCTAACCCAGGTCTATTCCAAACATAGGGCTAAATCAGAGTAGGCTAGCTACCTAACCCAGGTCTATTCCAAACACAGGGCTAAATCATAGTAGACTAGCTACCTAACCCGGGTCTATTCCAAACACAGGGCTAAATCAGAGTAGACTAGCTACCTAACCCGGGTCTATTCCAAACACAGGGCTAAATCAGAGTAGACTAGCTACCTAACCCAGGTCTATTCCAAACACAGGGCTAAATCAGAGTAGGCTAGCTACCTAACCCAGGTCTATTCCAAACACAGGGCTAAATCAGAGTAGGCTAGCTACCTAACCCAGGTCTATTCCAAACACAGGGCTAAATCAGAGTAGGCTAGCTACCTAACCCAGGTCTATTCCAAACACAGGGCTAAATCAGAGTAGGCTAGCTACCTAACCCAGGTCTATTCCAAACATAGGGCTAAATCAGAGTAGGCTAGCTACCTAACCCAGGTCTATTCCAAACACAGGGCTAAATCATAGTAGACTAGCTACCTAACCCGGGTCTATTCCAAACACAGGGCTAAATCAGAGTAGACTAGCTACCTAACCCAGGTCTATTCCAAACACAGGGCTAAATCAGAGTAGACTAGCTACCTAACCCGGGTCTATTCCAAACACAGGGCTAAATCAGAGTAGACTAGCTACCTAACCCAGGTCTATTCCAAACACAGGGCTAAATCAGAGTAGGCTAGCTACCTAACCCAGGTCTATTCCAAACACAGGGCTAAATCAGAGTAGGATAGCTACCCAAACAAGGTATAGTACAAACACAGGGCTAAATCAGAGTAGACTAGCTACCTAACCCAGGTCTATTCCAAACACAGGGCTAAATCAGAGTAGACTAGCTACCTAACCCGGGTCTATTCCAAACACAGGGCTAAATCAGAGTAGACTAGCTACCTAACACAGGTCTATTCCAAACACAGGGCTAAATCAGAGTAGGCTAGCTACCTAACCCAGGTCTATTCCAAACACAGGGCTAAATCAGAGTAGGATAGCTACCCAAACAAGGTATAGTACAAACACAGGGCTAAATCAGAGTAGGCTAGCTAGGCTGATGACTCTGTAAGTGAGGCTGGGTGAGACCTAAGCATAATTATAAGGCATCTTTCTAATCACGTATAGCATATTGACTCTATTAAATCTTCACAAATGTGTGTGTATCTTCACTGACAGTCTGTACCTTGCCACTATTTTGGCCTAATGCTTGTCACAGGCGACAACAGCAATTATCATTCAGGAGGCTACACTAAGCCAAGCCGCGTGGCAGGATGTGATATGAGACAGTCAGCTAAATGCACTGTGAATTGATTGTGAGGAGTTGACCCTCTAGGCTATCAATCGGTGTAGAGATTGTATTTAGAGTTCTCTGTGACATTAAATGAGCATGTGTAGGATGCACGTTAATAGCGGTAGGATAGAAGTGGCAGTTGGTTGTGTGGGGAGAGATGCGCTAAGCTAATCGTCGGTTGTGTCGTAATGAATGATAGTTAGGCTACTCTCTGGGAGCTGGGTTATCAAGCGTGTGTATGCATTCTTCCTGTGTGTGTGTACGCCAGTGTGTGCATTCTCGCTGCACCATCAGCATCATTAATCTCATTTGCCTATAAGTAAATCACACTCCATTTTCATGGGGCTGTGAATTAATGGAGATATAATCCGTGAGGTATTTGTTTGTCTGTTGCTATCATTTGCAGTCAGCCTAATAGTACTGAGCTTCATGCATCTATTCTATTTTATTCTTCCCTTTTTAATGAGTGTTCAAGGTTGTTAGCATGTGATTGGAGAGTAACACGGTTTATAACATATGTCCTCTATTCCTAGATTACGGTCTAATAATGAGTGTTCAAGGTTGTTAGCATGTGATTGGAGAGTAACACGGTTTATAACATATGTCCTCTATTCCTAGATTACGGTCTAATAAGCTTTTTGTGCAGCAGCAGCTGAGCTTGTATTTCTTTTGTCCTCGGTCAGAATCCCCTCAACTTGTATTCGGGGGTCAGAACTACGGACCGTATGTATTCTAACTATCAACTTGATACTGCATGATGTTTTTATATCACGCTATTAAGACCATATCAAATCAAAAAACAATATCCTGACACCTGAAGTTTTTGAGAGTGCGTATAGAAACTCATACAACGGGTGGGTCTAATCCTGAATGTTGATTGGTTAAAAGCGCATTCCAGACGGTGTCAATTTTTTTTATTGACCCTTTCACTAAATATACTAATCAGCCACGTTCTGCATAAAGAAAACAGTGATAAATCAGACACAACATGCAGTGTTTTAGATACTCATAGTTGACCCCATAACCATGTAAAAAAAAAAACGAATGAAAAAAAAAAACTTGTACAGTTGAAGTCGGAAGTTTACATACACTTAGGTTGGAATCATTAAAACTTGTTTTTCAACCACTCCACAAATTTGTTGTTAACAAACTATAGTTTTGGCAAGTCGGTTAGGTCATCTACTTTGTGCATGACACAAGTCATTGTTCCAACAATTGATTACAGACAGATTATTTCACTTATAATTCACTGTATCACAATTCCAGTGGGTCAGAAGTTTCTATACACTAAGTTGACTGTGCCTTTAAACAGCTTGGAAAATTCAAGAAAATTATGTCATGGCTTTAGAAGCTTCTGATAGGCCAATTGACATCATTTGAGTCAATTGGAGGTTTACCTGTGGAGGTATTTCAAGGCCTACCTTCAAACTCAGTGCCTCTTTGCTAGAACTGTTTGGCCATAATGACCATCGTTATGTTTGGAGGAAAAAGGGGGAGGCTTGCAAGCCGAAGAACACCATCCCAACCGTGAAGCACGAGGTGGCAGCATCATGTTGTGGGGGTGCTTTGCTGCAGGAGGGACTGGTGCACTTCACAAAATAGATGGCATCATGAGGTAAGAAAATTATGTGGATATGTTGAAGCAACATCTCAAGACATCAGTCAAGAAGTTAAAACTTGGTCGCAAATGGGTCTTCCAAATGGACAATGACCCCAAGCATACTTCCAAAGTTGTGGCTTAAGGACAACAAAGTCAAGGTATTGGAGTGGCCATCACAAAGCCCTGACCTCAATCCTATAGAACATTTGTGGGCAGAACTGAAAAAGCTTGTGCAATCAAAGAGGCCCACAAACCTGACTCAGTTACCCCAGCTCTGTCAGGAGGAATGGGACAAAATTCACCCAACTTATTGTGGGAAGCTTGTGGAAGGCTACCCGAAACGTTTGACCCAAGTTAAACAATTTAATGGCAATGCTACCAAATACTAATTGAGTGTATGTAAACGTCTGACCCATTGGGAATGCGATGAAAGAAATAAAAGCTGAAATGAATCATTCTCTCTACTATTATTCTGACATTTCACATTCTTAAAATAAAGTGGTGATCCTAAATGACCTAATCCTTTACTAGGATAAAACTTCAGGAATTGTGAAAACTGAGTTTAAATGTACTTGGCTAAGGTGTATGTAAACTTCCGACTTCAACTGTATATGGGTTTCATTCCTTTGACTCTGCTGTTCCATTTTCAATTGTAAAGTAGCAGAACTCCCTGTGATAAAAAGACATACACCCCAGTGGAGGAGGATGGCTCATAATACTGGCTGGAACGGAGCCAATGGAATGGCATCAAAACACATAGAAACCATTTGTTTGTTGTATTTGATATCCTTCCACCAATTTCTCTCCAGACATTAACATGAGCCTGTCCTCCCCAATTAAGGTGCCACCAACCCCCCATTTAACATTTTACTGCAGTGGGCTAAATCAGGGTCACACAGTGTTTCTTGCTCGAAAAAAAATCCACTTTGCAACAAAAGTATACACCCCACGCACATGGCTATGGTCTTTAAAAAAAGACACATGTACCATGTAAGATATAGAGTTGAAATATATTCAATTTTGAGTTTGCATCCCAATATTACACTGTAAATACATCACAGAAAACTGAAATACAACAAAACCATTTCACATAGAAACACTGGTGTACCACGGTGTACATTGAGGCATCTTCCCCAAAGTTCTCCTGGATCCACTTCACAGTGTTCCTTTCCTCCTCTGTGAACCTCCCCAGCCTGATCACCAACAGGAACACATGGGGTCCTGGAACTGACATGTAGATGCAACTTTCTAGTTCCCTTTTCATTTGATCTACACTCATTGTTGGGTCAAAGAGTCCTGGCGTGTCAATCACATCGATCTTCCACCCATCCACCTCTTCACTCCCTTTCTCACACTTTGTAATGACAGAATCAGCGTTGGGCTCCACTTTAAACACCTCTCTCCCCAGGATAGTGTTTCCTGTTGCACTCTTCCCCACTCCAGTCTTACCCACCAGAACAATCCTCAGATCAGTGGGCTGCCCTGAATCTGTGGAAACAGACGAAAAAGTGGGGGATGCTTGAGTTGATCATAAAAGCAAGCTTCTAGATAAGATAGAGAAAAACATGTGTTCTGTGTGCATGTGAAGTATATGGATGCGTACCTTGACATTGACCAGTAAAGATTTGCAGACACAGTGTTACCAGCAATAGAATCATCAGAGTCCTTTCTCTTCCTTGTGTCATCTCAACAGCTGCAGTGACCAACCAAAATCACAGAAACAGACAATTATGTCATTCGTAAGGTTGCAAAGTTCTGGTAAATTGTCCCAAACACCCAGGTTTTCCAGAAATCCCGGTTGTAAGATTCCTGGGTTCAGGAAGGAAAAAAAGGGAAATTCCATTATCCTACAACCAGGATTTCTGGTAAACCAAGGAATTTTGGGAAAATTACTGGAATTTTGCAACCCTAGTCATTACCAACAAAACCAGTCCACACTTCTACAGAGACTCATCGGATAATGTATGGCCGCGTTCACAGATGGTTAAACCAATTATAATTTATTCTTAGCTGAATGATATAACGATCTAAACAATAGGCTTACTCTGCTTCACAACACCTGCCATCACATGGTTGGAGAGTTATTTATCCAATAGAGCCCAGAGAGTGTTCTTCAATGGAAGCTTCTCTAACATTAAAAATGTACAGTGCATTGGGCCGTTGCTCTTCTCTATTTTTACAAATGATTTGCCACTGGTCTTACACGAAGCTAGAATGACTATGTATGCCGATGATTCCACATTCTACATGTCAGCACCCAAAGCCAGTGGACTCACTGACATTCTAAATAAGGAGTTACAGTCAGTATCAGAATGGGTGATTAATAATGAACTGGTCTTTAATACATCTAAACCTAAAAGCATTGTATTTGGTCCAGAACATTCTCTAAGACCTGAACCTCAACTTGAGTTGTGTATAAAGGTTGTGACCATTGATCAAGTTGAGGAAGCTAAACTCCTGGGTATAACATTGGATGGTCAATTATCATGGTCAAGTCATATTGACAAAGTTGTTATGAGGATGGGGAGGGGTATATCTGTTATAAACATCAACTGTACTATTTGTTCAGGCTATATAAACGCAGCATGTAAAGTGTTTGTCCCATGTTTCATGAGCTGAAATAAAAGATCCCAGATTTTTTCCAGACGCACATGAGCTTATTTCTGTAAACATTTTTGCACAAATTTGTTTACATCCCTGTTAGTAAGCATTTCTCCATTGCCAAGATAATCCATCGTGTGGCATATCAAGAAGCTGATTAAACAGCATGATCATTACATTACAGGTGCACCTTGTGCTGGGGACAATAACAGGTCACTCTAAAATGTGCAGTTTTGTCACAGAACACAATGCCACAGATGTCTCTAGTTGAGAGAGTATGGAATTAGCATTCTGACTGCAAGATTGTCCACCAGAGCTGTTGCCAGAGAATTTAATGATACATTAAAGCAGCCTCCAACGTCGTTTTATGGAATTTGGCAGCATTTTCTTGAAAGAATGAAATAAAACAACATAATTCATGATGGTTTCTATTTGATTTTAGTCCGTTTTGGAGTGAAAGATAGTTTCAGTATAGTTTTAGTTTTTCATACAGGTTTGTTAATTATTCTATTTCAGTGTACTAAATTGTTTTTTCATTATTAGTTTTTGTTTTAGTTTCAGTTTAGTATTATAACCTTGCTATGGAGGAGGGAGGTCAGTGACCTAACATCAATGGTTTTAGATGTATACGCCATTTGGACTGGAAGCTATTGAAACTGTGATCTGTGTGTGAATTAATAACCACAGTTGTAATATAATAAACATTTGTAGAAAATCAAAGGTGGATAATTTAGAAAAAATGTATGGTGTACATTTGATGAGAGATGTTAAAGAAACTATAACGCTTGTATGTAGATCTGTAGCTCATATGGATAGGAAGGTATTGAAAGTTAGACCTATCACAATAAGTATGCCTGTAAAATCAGGGAAGTGGTGAACTGGAATTCTAACGAATGTAGCTGTCACACCCTGACCATAGTAAGCTGTTTATTCTCTGTGTTTGTTGGGGCGTGATAGTGACTAGGGTGGGTCATCTAGGTTTTTTGTATGTCTATGTTGGCCTGATATGGTTCCCAATCAGAGACAGCTGTTTATCGTTGTCTCGGATTGGGGATAATATTTAGGTAGCCATTTCCTCATTTGTGTTTGTGGGATCTTGTCTACATTGAGTTGCCTGAGTGCATAACAGTAGCTTCACGTTTAGTTTGTTCTTTTTTCTTTTGTTTTGTTTTGTTTGGTGAGTTTCTCTTTATTAAAATATTTGGAACTCTATGCACGCTGTGCCTTGGTCTATTCATTACGACGAACGTGACAGTAGCATGGATGACGGGGTCAGTGACTTCACATTATCTGGTTTTACATCTCCATTTCATCTAGATATGGAGCACCCTTAGTAGTTAGTGGTAACTAATACAAATATTTGGCCCTTCAGCGACTGGAGGCCCTATGCAGTGTGTGTCATCTTCATATTTGGTGAACCCTCCTGAATGGGAATTGCAATAACCTTTATTGCACTTTTACGAAGGTCCCTAAACCACCTGAGTGCCAGAAAAGCATGTAGACTACTTTCCGGCTTTGTTAAAACTTCTTAGGGCTGCAATCCCGTAAACAGGTTTGATATGACAACAGCCAGTGAAAGTGTAGGGCGCCAAATTCAAAACAACAGAAATCTCATAATTAAAATTCCTCAGACATACATGCATCTTATACCGTTTTTAAGGTAATCTTGATGTTAATCCCACCACAGTGTCCGATTCAAAAAGGCTTTACAGCGAAAGCACCACAAACGATAATGTTAGGTCACCACCAAGCCAAAGAAAAACTCAGCCATTCTTCCAGTCAAAGAGAGTCACAAAAAGCACAAATAGAGATAAAATGAATCACTAACCTTTGATGATCTTCATCAGATGACTCTCATAGGACTTCATGTTACACAATACATGTATGTTTTGTTTGATAAAGTTAATATTTATATAAAAAAAATCAGAGTTTACATTGCCGTGTTACGTTCACTAGTTCCAAAAACATCCGGTGATATTGCAGAGAGCCACATCATTACAGAAATACTCATTATAAATGTCGATGAAAATTCAAGTGTTAGACATGGAAATATAGATATACCTCTTCTTAATGCAACCGCTGTGTCAGATTTCAAAAAAACAATACGGAAAAAGCAAACCATGCAATAATCTGAGACGGTGCTCAGAAAACAAATAAAATGTTCCGCCATGTTGGAGTCAACAGAAATCAGAAATTACATTATAAATATTCCCCTACCTTTGATGATCTTCATCAGAATGCACTCCCAGGAATCGCAGTTCCACAATAAATGCTTGATTTGTTCGATAATGTCCATTATATTTATCCTGTTACGGTGTGTGAATGAGGACCCAAAAGCGAATTAACGTAAACAGAGCTTCTTCTGACCGGTGTGGAGGAAGAGAGGTGGCCCTGGACCGACTGAACACCGTGCGCAGATCGTGATATTCCTCCGGCACCCCTGTCAAATCACCAGGCTCCTCCTGTGAAGAAGAGACAGAGGAAACAGGAGGGATAGCAGACATTAAACATTTCACATGACAAGAGACGTTCCAGGAGAGGATAGAATTACTAGACCAATTAATGGTCGGATTCTTCTGTTACGGTGCGTGAATGAGGACCCAAAAGCGAATTAACGTAAACAGAGCTTCTTTAATGACAAAACATAGGTAGGCTCAGATGGACCGGCAGATTCCGACAGGACAGGACAAGGTTGCAGCAAACATGACGATAGTCTGGTTCAGGCATGAATAACACAAACAAGAATCCGACAAAGACAGAAACAGGAACAGAGAGAGATATAGAGACCTAATCAGAGGGAAAAAGGGAACAGGTGGGAAAAGGGGTGAACGAGGTAGTTAGAGGAGACAAGGAACAGCTGGGGGAAGGAGGGTAAGAAAAGGTAACCTAATACGACCAGCAGAGGGAGACAGGGTGAAGAGAAAGAACAGGAACAAGACACAACATGACAATACATGACAGTACCCCCCCACTCACCGAGCGCCTCCTGGCGCACTCGAGGAGGAAACCTGGCGGCAACGGAGGAAATCCTCGATCAGCGCACGGTCCAGCACGTCCCGAGAGGGAACCCAACTCCTCTCCTCAGGACCGTACCCCTCCCAATCTACTAGGTACTGATGACCACGGCCCCGAGGACGCATGTCCAAAATCCTACGGACCCTGTAGATGGGTGCGCCCTCGACAAGGATGGGGGGGGGGGGGAAGACGAGCGGGGGCGCGAAGAACGGGCTTGATACAGGAGACATGGAAGACCGGGTGGACGCGACGAAGATATCGCGGAAGAAGAAGTCGAACTGCGACAGGATTAATGATCTGAGAAATACGGAACGGACCAATGAACCGCGGGGTCAACTTGCGAGAAGCGGTCTTAAGGGGAAGGTTCTGAGTGGAGAGCCAAACTCTCTGACCGCGACAATATCTAGGACTCTTAGTTCTACGCTTATTAGCAGCTCTCACAGTCTGCGCCCTATAACGGCAAAGTGCAGACCTGACCCTCTTCCAGGTGCGCTCGCAACGTTGGACAAAAGCCTGAGCGGAGGGGACGCTGGACTCGGCGAACTGAGATGAGAACAGCGGAGGCTGGTACCCGAGGCTACTCTGAAAAGGAGATAGCCCGGTCGCAGACGAAGGAAGCGAGTTGTGGGCGTATTCTGCCCAGGGGAGCTGTTCTGACCAAGACGCAGGGTTGCGAAAAGAAAGACTGCGTAAGATGCGACCAATAGTCTGATTGGCCCGTTCTGCTTGACCGTTAGACTGGGGGTGAAAGCCGGAAGAGAGACTGACGGAAGCCCCAATCAAACGGCAAAACTCCCTCCAAAATTGAGACGTGAATTGCGGACCTCTGTCCGAAACGACGTCTGACGGAAGGCCATGAATTCTGAAAACATTCTCGATGATGATTTGTGCCGTCTCTTTAGCAGAAGGAAGCTTAGCAAGGGGAATAAAATGAGCCGCCTTAGAGAACCTGTCGACAACCGTAAGAATAACAGTCTTCCCCGCTGACGAAGGCAGTCCGGTGACAAAATCTAAGGCGATGTGAGACCACGGTCGAGAGGGAATGGGAAGCGGCCTGAGACGGCCGGCAGGAGGGGAGTTACCGGACTTAGTCTGCGCGCAGACCGAACAAGCAGCCACGAAGCGACGCGTGTCATGCTCCCGGGTGGGCCACCAAAAACGCTGGCGAATGGAAGCAAGCGTACCCCGAACGCCAGGGTGGCCGGCTAACTTGGCAGAGTGAGCCCACTGAAGAACGGCCAGACGAGTAGGAACGGGAACGAAAAGAAGGTTCCTAGGACAAGCGCGCGGCGACGGAGTTTGAGTGAGTGCTTGCTTTACCTGCCTCTCAATTCCCCAGACAGTCAACCCGACAACACGCCCCTCAGGGAGAATCCCCTCGGGGTCAGTGGAGGCTACTGAAGAACTGAAGAGACGAGATAAAGCATCAGGCTTGGTGTTCTTAGAGCCCGGACGATAAGAAATCACGAACTCGAAACGAGCGAAAAACAGCGCCCAGCGCGCCTGACGCGCATTAAGTCGTTTGGCAGAACGGATGTACTCAAGGTTCCTATGGTCAGTCCAAACGACAAAAGGAACGGTCGCCCCCTCCAACCACTGTCGCCATTCGCCTAGGGCTAAGCGGATGGCGAGCAGTTCGCGGTTTCCCACATCATAGTTACGTTCCGACGGCGACAGGCGATGAGAAAAATACACGCAAGGGTGGACCTTGTCGTCAGAGAGGGAGCGCTGAGAAAGAATGGCTCCCACGCCCACCTCTGACGCGTCAACCTCGACAACGAACTGTCTAGTGACGTCAGGTGTAACAAGGATAGGTGCGGATGTAAAACGATTCTTGAGGAGATCAAAAGCTCCCTGGGCGGAAACGGACCACTTAAAGCACGTCTTGACAGAAGTAAGGGCTGTGAGAGGAGCTGCCACCTGACCGAAATTACGGATGAAACGACGATAGAAGTTCGCGAAGCCGAGAAAGCGCTGCAGCTCGACGCGTGACTTAGGGACGGGCCAATCAATGACAGCTTGGACCTTAGCGGGATCCATCTTAATGCCTTCAGCGGAAATAACAGAACCGAGAAATGTGACGGAGGAGGCATGAAAAGAGCACTTCTCAGCCTTCACAAAAAGACAATTCTCTAAAAGGCGCTGGAGGACACGTCGGACGTGCTGAACATGAATCTGGAGTGACGGTGAAAAAATCAGGATATCGTCAAGGTAAACGAAAACAAAGATGTTCAGCATGTCTCTCAGGACATCATTGACTAATGCCTGAAAGACAGCTGGAGCGTTAGCGAGGCCGAAAGGAAGAACCCGGTATTCAAAGTGCCCTAACGGAGTGTTAAACGCCGTCTTCCACTCGTCCCCCTCCCTGATGCGCACGAGATGGTAAGCGTTACGAAGGTCCAACTTAGTGAAAAACCTGGCTCCCTGCAGGATCTCGAAGGCTGAAGACATAAGAGGAAGCGGATAACGATTCTTCACTGTTATGTCATTCAGCCCTCGATAATCTATGCAGGGGCGCAGGGACCCGTCCTTCTTCTTAACAAAAAAAAACCCCGCTCCGGCGGGAGAGGAGGAGGGGACTATGGTACCGGCGGCAAGAGCTACAGACAAATAATCTTTGAGAGCCTTACGTTCGGGAGCCGACAGAGAGTATAGTCTACCCCGGGGGGGAGTGGTTCCCGGAAGGAGATCAATACTACAATCATACGACCGGTGTGGAGGAAGAGAGGTGGCCCTGGACCGACTGAACACCGTGCGCAGATCGTGATATTCCTCCGGCACCCCTGTCAAATCACCAGGCTCCTCCTGTGAAGAAGAGACAGAGGAAACAGGAGGGATAGCAGACATTAAACATTTCACATGACAAGAGACGTTCCAGGAGAGGATAGAATTACTAGACCAATTAATGGTCGGATTCTTCTGTTACGGTGCGTGAATGAGGACCCAAAAGCGAATTAACGTAAACAGAGCTTCTTTAATGACAAAACATAGGTAGGCTCAGATGGACCGGCAGATTCCGACAGGACAGGACAAGGTTGCAGCAAACATGACGATAGTCTGGTTCAGGCATGAATAACACAAACAAGAATCCGACAAAGACAGAAACAGGAACAGAGAGAGATATAGAGACCTAATCAGAGGGAAAAAGGGAACAGGTGGGAAAAGGGGTGAACGAGGTAGTTAGAGGAGACAAGGAACAGCTGGGGGAAGGAGGGTAAGAAAAGGTAACCTAATACGACCAGCAGAGGGAGACAGGGTGAAGAGAAAGAACAGGAACAAGACACAACATGACAATACATGACAGTACCCCCCCACTCACCGAGCGCCTCCTGGCGCACTCGAGGAGGAAACCTGGCGGCAACGGAGGAAATCCTCGATCAGCGCACGGTCCAGCACGTCCCGAGAGGGAACCCAACTCCTCTCCTCAGGACCGTACCCCTCCCAATCTACTAGGTACTGATGACCACGGCCCCGAGGACGCATGTCCAAAATCCTACGGACCCTGTAGATGGGTGCGCCCTCGACAAGGATGGGGGGGGGGGGGAAGACGAGCGGGGGCGCGAAGAACGGGCTTGATACAGGAGACATGGAAGACCGGGTGGACGCGACGAAGATATCGCGGAAGAAGAAGTCGAACTGCGACAGGATTAATGATCTGAGAAATACGGAACGGACCAATGAACCGCGGGGTCAACTTGCGAGAAGCGGTCTTAAGGGGAAGGTTCTGAGTGGAGAGCCAAACTCTCTGACCGCGACAATATCTAGGACTCTTAGTTCTACGCTTATTAGCAGCTCTCACAGTCTGCGCCCTATAACGGCAAAGTGCAGACCTGACCCTCTTCCAGGTGCGCTCGCAACGTTGGACAAAAGCCTGAGCGGAGGGGACGCTGGACTCGGCGAACTGAGATGAGAACAGCGGAGGCTGGTACCCGAGGCTACTCTGAAAAGGAGATAGCCCGGTCGCAGACGAAGGAAGCGAGTTGTGGGCGTATTCTGCCCAGGGGAGCTGTTCTGACCAAGACGCAGGGTTGCGAAAAGAAAGACTGCGTAAGATGCGACCAATAGTCTGATTGGCCCGTTCTGCTTGACCGTTAGACTGGGGGTGAAAGCCGGAAGAGAGACTGACGGAAGCCCCAATCAAACGGCAAAACTCCCTCCAAAATTGAGACGTGAATTGCGGACCTCTGTCCGAAACGACGTCTGACGGAAGGCCATGAATTCTGAAAACATTCTCGATGATGATTTGTGCCGTCTCTTTAGCAGAAGGAAGCTTAGCAAGGGGAATAAAATGAGCCGCCTTAGAGAACCTGTCGACAACCGTAAGAATAACAGTCTTCCCCGCTGACGAAGGCAGTCCGGTGACAAAATCTAAGGCGATGTGAGACCACGGTCGAGAGGGAATGGGAAGCGGCCTGAGACGGCCGGCAGGAGGGGAGTTACCGGACTTAGTCTGCGCGCAGACCGAACAAGCAGCCACGAAGCGACGCGTGTCATGCTCCCGGGTGGGCCACCAAAAACGCTGGCGAATGGAAGCAAGCGTACCCCGAACGCCAGGGTGGCCGGCTAACTTGGCAGAGTGAGCCCACTGAAGAACGGCCAGACGAGTAGGAACGGGAACGAAAAGAAGGTTCCTAGGACAAGCGCGCGGCGACGGAGTTTGAGTGAGTGCTTGCTTTACCTGCCTCTCAATTCCCCAGACAGTCAACCCGACAACACGCCCCTCAGGGAGAATCCCCTCGGGGTCAGTGGAGGCTACTGAAGAACTGAAGAGACGAGATAAAGCATCAGGCTTGGTGTTCTTAGAGCCCGGACGATAAGAAATCACGAACTCGAAACGAGCGAAAAACAGCGCCCAGCGCGCCTGACGCGCATTAAGTCGTTTGGCAGAACGGATGTACTCAAGGTTCCTATGGTCAGTCCAAACGACAAAAGGAACGGTCGCCCCCTCCAACCACTGTCGCCATTCGCCTAGGGCTAAGCGGATGGCGAGCAGTTCGCGGTTTCCCACATCATAGTTACGTTCCGACGGCGACAGGCGATGAGAAAAATACACGCAAGGGTGGACCTTGTCGTCAGAGAGGGAGCGCTGAGAAAGAATGGCTCCCACGCCCACCTCTGACGCGTCAACCTCGACAACGAACTGTCTAGTGACGTCAGGTGTAACAAGGATAGGTGCGGATGTAAAACGATTCTTGAGGAGATCAAAAGCTCCCTGGGCGGAAACGGACCACTTAAAGCACGTCTTGACAGAAGTAAGGGCTGTGAGAGGAGCTGCCACCTGACCGAAATTACGGATGAAACGACGATAGAAGTTCGCGAAGCCGAGAAAGCGCTGCAGCTCGACGCGTGACTTAGGGACGGGCCAATCAATGACAGCTTGGACCTTAGCGGGATCCATCTTAATGCCTTCAGCGGAAATAACAGAACCGAGAAATGTGACGGAGGAGGCATGAAAAGAGCACTTCTCAGCCTTCACAAAAAGACAATTCTCTAAAAGGCGCTGGAGGACACGTCGGACGTGCTGAACATGAATCTGGAGTGACGGTGAAAAAATCAGGATATCGTCAAGGTAAACGAAAACAAAGATGTTCAGCATGTCTCTCAGGACATCATTGACTAATGCCTGAAAGACAGCTGGAGCGTTAGCGAGGCCGAAAGGAAGAACCCGGTATTCAAAGTGCCCTAACGGAGTGTTAAACGCCGTCTTCCACTCGTCCCCCTCCCTGATGCGCACGAGATGGTAAGCGTTACGAAGGTCCAACTTAGTGAAAAACCTGGCTCCCTGCAGGATCTCGAAGGCTGAAGACATAAGAGGAAGCGGATAACGATTCTTCACTGTTATGTCATTCAGCCCTCGATAATCTATGCAGGGGCGCAGGGACCCGTCCTTCTTCTTAACAAAAAAAAACCCCGCTCCGGCGGGAGAGGAGGAGGGGACTATGGTACCGGCGGCAAGAGCTACAGACAAATAATCTTTGAGAGCCTTACGTTCGGGAGCCGACAGAGAGTATAGTCTACCCCGGGGGGGAGTGGTTCCCGGAAGGAGATCAATACTACAATCATACGACCGGTGTGGAGGAAGAGAGGTGGCCCTGGACCGACTGAACACCGTGCGCAGATCGTGATATTCCTCCGGCACCCCTGTCAAATCACCAGGCTCCTCCTGTGAAGAAGAGACAGAGGAAACAGGAGGGATAGCAGACATTAAACATTTCACATGACAAGAGACGTTCCAGGAGAGGATAGAATTACTAGACCAATTAATGGTCGGATTCTTCTGTTACGGTGCGTGAATGAGGACCCAAAAGCGAATTAACGTAAACAGAGCTTCTTTAATGACAAAACATAGGTAGGCTCAGATGGACCGGCAGATTCCGACAGGACAGGACAAGGTTGCAGCAAACATGACGATAGTCTGGTTCAGGCATGAATAACACAAACAAGAATCCGACAAAGACAGAAACAGGAACAGAGAGAGATATAGAGACCTAATCAGAGGGAAAAAGGGAACAGGTGGGAAAAGGGGTGAACGAGGTAGTTAGAGGAGACAAGGAACAGCTGGGGGAAGGAGGGTAAGAAAAGGTAACCTAATACGACCAGCAGAGGGAGACAGGGTGAAGAGAAAGAACAGGAACAAGACACAACATGACAATACATGACATATCCAAGTAGCTACTTTTGTTAGGGCGTTAGGTACACATATAAAAACGCTCGTGCAGGTCAGGCATAACTTCAGACAAAAACTTCAAAAAGTTATATTACAAGTCTTAGAAACATTTCAAACTAAGTACAGAATCTATCTTTAAGACGTTTTTATCATAAATCTTCAATAAAGTTCCAACTGGAGAATTCCTTTGT
This sequence comes from Oncorhynchus mykiss, assembly GCF_013265735.2. Taxonomy (NCBI): domain Eukaryota; kingdom Metazoa; phylum Chordata; class Actinopteri; order Salmoniformes; family Salmonidae; genus Oncorhynchus; species Oncorhynchus mykiss. The sequence continues at coordinate 74,924,454 of NC_048571.1, read as the reverse complement.
GTGTAGAGGAGCAATGGAACGCAGGTCGATATCATGTGAAATGCACGTGACCAGGAAATGGCTCTCTGCCAGTAACCTGACTCATTCCCCTCTCATTCAGCCCCACAACACAGTAGAAGCCTCATTCAACTTTCTAAAGACGGTTGACATCTAGTGGAAGCCCTAGGGAGTGCAACGTCATCCAATTCATTTCCTGGCATATAAGTTTCATTTTCCCTGTAACTAGTATGTTCTAGCCAATCAGAAAGTGTTTTAGGCAAAAACCCAATCCAGTGCAGAGATAAATTCTGATATATTATTATCAAGTACTCTGTAGCCTTATGCCAACAACCATAAAACGAGTGAAAATATGTGTCAGATAGAATCTGTATACAGAGAGTCTGTCAGTGCCATACGGTAGCAACAACATAGTGAAAGCCTTTTATGCATAGTTATAGTATCCAACAACAGGTTGTATAGTATATGATTCTATTGAGCCTCTGCTTATGTTGTGCTGTCTATAAGGCAGCAACGTGGGTGGTAGCAAAGCAATGTTAGAGAGTATTAGGAAGGGTGCTCTTTGGATGAAAAGGTCTTGGCAATAAGGAAAACACCTGTACTTTCCAAGGCACTGATATCTGGTACTTGATAAGAGCACAGATTTGTATACATTTGTATGGGTGTATGGCTCGGTTTAGGCCATAATCTCTCTCCTCCTCCTGCACCCTTCGCCTCACAGTTTTTGAGAGTGCTTATATATCAAATGTATTTATAAAGCCCTTCTTACATCAGCTGATGTCACAAAGTGCTGTACAGAAACCCAGCCTAAAACCCCAAACAGCAAGCAATGCAGGTGTAGAAGCATATATCATGCTAAGGTCATATCAAGTTAAAAACAATACCCTGACACATGAAGTTTTTGAAAGTGTGTAAAGAAACGGAGGTAACCTGGCGGTTAGAGAGGCGAGCCGGCAACCAGAGGCTGGGTTGCCAGTTCGAGACACGGGTCCGATGGGAAAATTCTGGCGGGAAGTGAGCTGGCAACCGGAGGTTTGCAGGTATTAAATCCTAGATGCTGTTGTGCCCTTGAGCAAGGCACTTAACTCCCCGGGCACCCCCGCACCTCTCCAAAGCCTGTATGTGTATTTATTTGTGTCTTTCAGAGGGATTGGGTTAACAGAGGAAATAACATTTTGGTTGGACATTGCGGGTAATTGACCAATAAAGTGATCTTAATCTTAATAACAGACAAGAGGTAGTTACACTCTTAATTTATTTTTATTTAGCAATTCACCAAATATATTAATCAGACCCATTTTACATATAGAAAACAGTGATAAAATAGATGTACCTTTTTGTCTTATAGACCACATGGAAAATTCAATAAATAGGATTTATTAAATATGAATAAAGAATTGCTAAAGTGCCAAAAAATGTGCGCTTTGACATGTCCCTAGTCATGTTTTTCCAATTTCTAAGAATATTTAACCCACATAACCCACACATGGTTATACATTATTCCCTTTCAAAGATTTGTTACAAAAGAAACATTGAACATATAATAGTCCCATTATAGTGTAATAGCAGGTGAGCTGCTTTCTGATATTTTATGGTGGAAAACTGAGCCCGTTGAGCATATCACGTCAAATTCAACCCTGTTACTTTAATGACACGTCCTTTGAACTTACTATACTCCTTTTGTTATCGCTTGAGACGGGAAAACGTGTTTTTATGGAGTTGATCATGTGCTCCTTATGGCAGAATGTTAAAATGTGGTTAAATTAATCGTTTTTTTGTAATCAAGTTACACTAACCAAAATGTACTCTATTCGTGTAACGACCCAGAACATAATACCACACACCAAACTAAACATAGAGCTTCAGGCTTAAACTTAATTTGGGTTTCATTCCCTTGACTATGCTGTTCCATTTCAAATTGTAAAGTTGCAGAACTCCCTGTGATTTTGAATTGTATATCCCCATTAACACACACTTACTAAATACATACACCCTTAATACACACATCCCTATAAAAACATACACCGCTATGTAATACTTTTAATACCACTAAATGCATACTGTACATACTATATATCCTAACTAAATAAATACACACCCAGTTGGCCTACACCTGCTTTGTTCAGAAAGTGTAGTGAACGTTAAAGTAAACAGAACATTGAGCATTGTAACTCCTGTTGTTGATTGGGTGATTATGTATAGTGCATGCCGCTTTAGCAGGAGTTTTGTGTAAGCCCGTCAGGAAATAAGGGCAAGGCCAGACCAGGACACGTAGATTTTATCGTATCCGTGAATCCAGTGCTTTCTCAGTGGTAATCATACGTTGACGTAAGGGGAGATGACGCATCGATATCCATACAATTTCCATCCATTTCCACAAATAAAAAGTTGAGATGAGTTGAACTTTTGACGTGCCGACTGTTACGTAACCATCCGTTTAGCCAATTAGAAAATAGGGTATATTATACATCTACATGCACCTGGACCATGGACTAAAATGAATCCGTTCTAATTTGGTGTCCACAGACAGTCTGGCCTCGCCCTCAGTTGCCTCTGCTCCATTCCCCGTCATACCCATAAAATAGGAGCAAATGCATCTCAGTTGTTAGAAAACATGTAGTTCAGTATACTGTCGCAAAACATAGCAAAACATTTAACCAACTGAATGCACCCCTGGCATTTTAAAGGTCAAGCATCTCCGTAGTGCAGTGTTTCTTAATCCCGGTCCTGGGGACACAAAGGGGTGCACATTTCTGGTGTACAGTATTGTTTTTGCTTTACACATCTGATTCAAATCATCAAATCTTGATGATGAGTTGATCATTTGAATCAGCTGTGTAGTGCTAGGGCAAAAATGTGCACCCCTTTGTGTTCCCAGGACCAGGATAATAAAACACTTGCTTAGTGAGTACAGGTACAGGTACAGGTATTGGCCACAAACCTGCTAAGCCAAACAACATCCATGGACTGTGGTATTTCAATTGAGGCCAGATCTCTTCTCTGATCTTTTCCTGTGCCGTCTCATAATCCTCATTGGTGTAGTACTTTCCTCCATTATCCTCCACTATCTGCTCTATCTTCCTCAGCAGCTCTCTGACCTGAGTGTAGTTCTTTCTCTTGACATTGATGATTGAGTGATATCTGTTCCCACAGCTTGTAACAAGTTTCCGCAGTTCTTTGCTCTCTTTCAGAAACTCAGAAACTGATTTTTTCCCTATCTGATCTTCACCAGTGAACAGCACCATGGTGTACATTGAGGCATCTTCCCCAAAGTTCTCCTGGATCCACTTCACAGTGTTCCTTTCCTCCTCTGTGAACCTCCCCAGCCTGATCACCAACAGGAACACATGGGGTCCTGGAACTGACATGTAGATGCATCTTTCTAGTTCCCTTTTCATTTGATCTACACTCATTGTTGGGTCAAAGAGTCCTGGCGTGTCAATCACATCGATCTTCCACCCATCCACCTCTTCACTCCCTTTCTCACACTTTGTAATGACAGAATCAGCGTTGGGCTCCACTTTAAACACCTCTCTCCCCAGGATAGTGTTTCCTGTTGCACTCTTCCCCACTCCAGTCTTACCCACCAGAACAATCCTCAGATCAGAGGGCTGCCCTGAATCTGTGGAAACAGACGAAAAAGTGGGGGATGCTTGAGTTGATCATAAAAGCAAGCTTCTAGATAAGATAGAGAAAAACATGTGTTCTGTGTGCATGTGAAGTATATGGATGCGTACCTTGACATTGACCAGTAAATATTTGCAGACACAGTGTTACCAGCAATAGAATCATCAGAGTCCTTTCTCTTCCTTGTGTCATCTCAACAGCTGCAGTGACCAACCAAAATCACAGAAACAGACAGTAATGTCATTAGTAAGGTTGCAAAGTTCTGGTAAATTGTCCCAAACACCCAGGTTTTCCAGAAATCTCGGTTGTAAGATTCCTGGGTTATAATTTATTCTTAGCTGAATGATATAACGATCTAAACAATAGGCTTACTCTGCTTCACATCACCTGCCATCACATGGTTGGAGAGTTATTTATCCAATAGAGCCCAGAGAGTGTTCTTCAATGGAAGCTTCTCTAACATGAAAAATGTACAGTGCATTGGGCCGTTGCTCTTCTCTATTTTTAAAAATGATTTGCCACTGGTCTTACACGAAGCTAGAATGACTATATATCCGATGATTCCACATTCTACATGTCAGCACCCAAAGCCAGTGGACTCACTGACATTCTAAATAAGGAGTTACAGTCAGTATCAGAATGATTAATAATGAACTGGTCTTTAATACATCTAAACCTAAAAGCATTGTATTTGGTTCAGAACATTCTCTAAGACCTGAACCTCAACTGGAGTTGTGTATAAAGGTTGTGACCATTGATCAAGTTGAGGAAGCTAAACTCCTGGGTATAACATTGGATGGTCAATTATCATGGTCAAGTCATATTGACAAAGTTGTTATGAGGATGGGGAGGGGTATATCAACTGTACTATTTGTTCAGGCTCTGGTCTTGTCCCCTCTTGATTACTGTCTGGTAATATGGTCAAGTGCAGCAAAGAAAGACCTAGCAAAGCTACATCATACATACATCATTAGCTGATCATGTATATCCTGTCTGATTTAACATATTCTGGTGTCTGACTCTGATCAGACCAGACAGTTACTGTACAGAGAAGTTGCAGGTGTGTCACTCTCACAACAATCTACTTTAAGGTTTATTGATCTAAGATGGACCCACTTGAACAAGATAAATAATTTCTTGAGCAACATTAGGATACCTAGACCTTCCTATCCTAGCCTCGTACGATCATCCTGATCTTGTGATTCAATGTTCAAACTGAATGTAAGCTTGTTAGATCAGGATGGTTGTACGATGCTATTACTATCCTGACCTGGAACATATTTGAAGACTATTTATTGGTTTAGTGGATATTGATGTCATTTTTTAAATAATTTAACGCTAGTAAATTTTTGTTCAGTTTGGATATTGGTTTGATATTCAGAGTTTACTTGTCAATACCTATTTGACAGAAGGTCCTAGGATGATATACGTATCTACACCGAACAAAAATATAAACGCAGCATGTAAAGTGTTTGTCCCATGTTTCATGAGCTGAAATAAAAGATCCCAGACTTTTTCCAGACGCACATGAGCTTATTTCTGTAAACATTTTTGCACAAATTTGTTTACATCCCTGTTAGTAAGCATTTCTCCATTGCCAAGATAATCCATCGTGTGGCATATCAAGAAGCTGATTAAACAGCATGATCATTACATTACAGGTGCACCTTGTGCTGGGGACAATAACAGGTCACTCTAAAATGTGCAGTTTTGTCACAGAACACAATGCCACAGATGTCTCTAGTTGAGAGAGCATGGAATTAGCATTCTGACTGCAAGATTGTCCACCAGAGCTGTTGCCAGAGAATTTAATGATACATTAAAGCAGCCTCCAACGTCATTTTATGGAATTTGGCAGCATTTTCTTGAAAGAATGAAATAAAACAACATAATTCATGATGGTTTCTATTTGATTTTAGTCCGTTTTGGAGTGAAAGATAGTTTCAGTATAGTTTTAGTTTTTCATACAGGTTTGTTAATTATTCTATTTCAGTGTACTAAATTGTTTTTTCATTATTAGTTTTTGTTTTAGTTTCAGTTTAGTATTATAACCTTGCTATGGAGGAGGGAGGTCAGTGACCTAACATCAATGGTTTTAGATGTATACACCATTTGGACTGGAAGCTATTGAAACTGTGATCTGTATGTGAATTAATAACCACAGTTGTAATAGAATAAACATTTGTAGAAAATAAAAGATGGGCAATTTAGAAAAAATGTAAGGTGTACATTTGATGAGAGATGTTAAAGAACCTACCACGCTTGTATGTAGATCTGTAGCTCATATGGATAGGAAGGTATTGAAAGTTAGACCTATCACAATATGTATGCCTGTAAAATCAGGGAAGTGGTGAACTGGAATTCTATGAAATGTAGCATGGATGACAGGGTCAGTGGCTTAACATTATCTGGTTCCATCTAGATATGGAGCACCCTTAGTAGTTAGTGGTAACTAATACAAATATTGGGTCCTTCAGCGACTGGAGTCCCGATGCAGTGTGTGTCATCTTCATATTTGGTGAACCCTCCTGAATGGGAATTGCAATCACCTTTATTGCACTTTTACAAAGGTCCCTAAACCACCTGAGTGCTAGAAAAGCATGTTGACTACTTTCTTGCTTTGTTAAGGGAAGAGTTCGACTATCGGTCTAAAATAATAATCATAATAATTTAAAATAATCTAATTCTAGATATCACTCTCATCATCCTAGGACCCTCCGTCGGAGAGCTATTGATGAGCCAACCCCTGAATATCGAAAGTCAAAACAAAGTTAATGTGGTGATCAACCATGCATAAAGACTTGGCATGAAGGTATCAATAAACCAGTTGCTATACAGTTATTCAACTATTGTAGAGGAATTGCAGTTGAATACTAGCCGGCTTTCTAAAACTGGCACATTTACAGTAACATTGATTCATGTGCACTGTCCCTGTAAAACGAAATTGAACAAAGGAGAGTATATTGTTGTAGAACGTTTAGCAAAATATTACTCCTACGTTATAAAGTTGAATACTCACTTTTACTGCAGTTAAATGATTTGTGAATTGGTGCCTCTTGTGACTATGAGAGCTGAAGCAATGTGCAGTGCCATACGTTATGAGTTTCGTTTTCCCGGCATATATAAGTTTCGTTTTCCCTGTAACTAGTGTGTTCTAGCCAATCAGAAAGTGTTTTAGGCAAAAACCCAATCCAGTGCAGAGATAAATTCTGATAAATGATTATCAAGTACTCTCCTTAGCCTTATGCCAACAACCATAAAACGAGTGAAAAAATGTGTCAGATAGAATCTGTATACAGAGAGTCTGTCAGTGCCATACTGTAGCAACAACACAGTGAAAGCATTTTATGCATAGTTATTGTATCCAACAACAGGTTGTATAGTATAGGATTCTATTGAGCCTCTGCTTATGTTGTGCTGTCTATAAGGCAGCAACGTGGGTGGTAGCAAAGCAATGTTAGAGAGTATTAGGAAGGGTGCTCTTTGGATGAAAGGTTCTTGGCAATAATGAAAACTACTGTACTTTCCAAGGCACTGATATCTGATACATGATATGAGCACAGATTTGTATACATTTGTATGGGTGTATGGCTCGGTTTTGGCCATAATATCTCACCTGCTGCACCCTTAGTCTCACAGTTTTTGAGAGTGCTTATATATCATTTTAAGGTCATATCAAGTTAAAAACAATACCCTGACACATGAAGTTTTTGAAAGTGTGTATAGAAACGGAGGTAGCCTGGCGGTTAGCACAATTGGAAATGCAAACTTGTACTGTATTTGAGGTTTAAAAAACTTCTAATTTCCACTGACATTTCAGACTCGAGTTGCCCTAACGAAAAATGTATCAAACCCTACAGAAATGTACATTAATTATAATCTACATAATAATTTACGTTTCCTGTTGCTGAAGGATTATTTTCCTGCTGTATAAAACTGGCTCAAATTGAGATACTACATCTGTGTGGCTTGGCTATGGCCACATCTCTCTCTACCTGCCTCCACAGCAACTCAGACTGCCATTCTAGTCAGTATTTCACAGATTTCATTAATGGCTTCCATGGAATCAGCCTTCATCCATCCACCTTCTGTAAATTCTTGTTAATCTAACTGCACTGCCAATTTACAGTAGCTATTACTGTGAAAGAATGCCATGCTATTGTTTGAGGAGAGTGCACAGTTATGTACTTGAAAATGCATTATTAAACCAATTAGGCACATTTGGGAAGTCTTGATATAAAAAATGTAACAGAAATGTATTTTCTATTTAACTACACAAGTCAGTTAAGAACAAATTCTTATTTACAATGACAGCCTAGGAACAGTGTGTTAACCGCCTTGTTCAGGGGAAGAACAACAGATTTTTACCTTGTCAGCTTGGGGATTCGATCTAGTAACCTTTTGGTTACTGGCCCAACACTCTAACCACTAAGATACCTGCCGGCCCAGAAATACAATGATTCATTTGATTCAAAGTCTAAAACTTTGCACATACACCGCTGCCATCTAGTGGCCAAAATCTAAATTGCGCCTGGGCTGGCATTGCGCCTGGGTAGCATGTTTTTTCTATGTATTATCTTTTACCAGATCTAATGTGTTATGTTCTCCTACATTAATTTAACATTTTCACAAACTTCAAAGAGTTTCCTTTCAAATAGTATCAAGAATATGCATATCCTTGCTTCAGGTCCTGAGCTACAGGCAGTTAGATTTGGGTATGTCATTTTAGGTGAAAATTGAAGAAAAAAAAGGCTGGATCCTAAAGAGGTTTTAACCACCTTGCCAGGCAGGGCACTGGCACAGACCGTCTGGGGCTTGGCAGGCTTGCTGGAGTGGCACCAACCAGCCATCCCCCCTCTGCCACTCCCTGCCACCCGCCGCCGGCCCAATCCTCTTTACCTGCCTCACAATGCCAATCGGTGTGCCACCCTTTGTGCCTCATGCCAGGGATGCCCGTTGGAAAAGCTCTTCTGTTTTGGAGTCTGGCGAGAGAGAGACAGATGGGAAGCTGGGAAGAGGGAGGGGTCTACCCGGAGGTAAGGGCTCTCCTGGTGACAAGACACTAGGGCTGTGGCTTTGTACCTGCCGGCTGTGGAACGGGAGGTAGGGGAGATAGTCAGCAGCAGAAGGTGCTGCTATCAGAGTGGATCAGAAGCGAGGTGGAGGTTTGATGTTGGACGTGTGAGAGGAGAGGAGGGGACTCCTTGCTGGGTTTCAGCTGGCTACTCGTGCGATGCTGAGAGCAACGACATACTGTATCTCCATCCATCCCCATGCATGAACACACACACTCTCTCTCTCTCTATCTCTATTGCACGCTCTCTCTCTCTCTCTCTCTCACACACAACATACACTCTCTCTCTCGCACACTCTCTCTCTCTCGCACGCTCTCTCTCTCTCTCACACAACACACACAATCTCTCTCTCTCTCACACACACACACACACACACACACACACACACACACACACACACACACAATATAAAATGAACAGTTAACAAAAGTTCCAAAGGAATAGAGACATTTCAAATGTCATGTAATGTCTATATACAGTGTTGTAACGATGTGCAAATAGTTAAAGTACAAAAGGGAAAATAAATATGGGTTGTATTTACAATTGTGTTTGCTCTTCGCTGGTTGACCTTTTCTTGTGGAAACAGGTCACAAATGTTGCTGCTGTGATGGCACAGTGTGGTATTTCACCCAATAGATATGGGAGTTTATCAAAATGTGATTTGTTTTCTATTTCTTTGTGGCTCTGTGTAATCTGAGGGAAATATGAGTCTCTAATATGCTCATACATTTGGCAGGAAGTTAGGAGGTGCAGCTTAGTTTCCACCTCATTTTAAGGGCATTGTACACATAGCCTGTCTTCTCTTGAGAGCCAGGTCTGCCTACGGCTATGCTCACTGAGTCTCTACATAGTAAACACTTTCCTTCATTTTGGGTCAGACACACTGGTCAGATATTCTGCCACTGTGTACTCTCTGTTTAGGGCCAAGTAGCATTCTAGTTTGCTCTGTTTTTTTGTTAATTCTTTCCAATGTGTCAAGTAATTCTCTTTTTGTTTTCTCATGATTTGGTTGGGTCAAATTGTTTTGCTGCCCTGGGGCTCTGTGGTGTCAGTTTGTGTTTGTGAACAGAGCCCCAGGACCAGCTTGCTTAGGGGACTCTTCTCCAGGTGAATCTCTCTGTAGGTGATGGCTTTGTTATGGGTTAGGAACTACTTCCTTTTAGGTGGTTGTAGAATTGAACAGCTTTTTTCTGGATTTTGACCATTAACAACAACCATAAAGGACAATGTATTCTAAACTCAGCAAAAAAAAGAAACGTCCTCTCACTGTCAACTGTGTATATTTTCAGCAAACTTAATTAACACGTGTAAATATTTGTATGAACATAAGATTCAACAACTGAGACATAAACTGAACAAGTCCCACAGACATGTGTCATGTGTCAAGTGTCAGTGTGTAGTGGGTCGGATGAAGTCAGGCGCAGGACACAGAACTGAGTAAAAACGTAACTTTACTCGAAAATAAACCAAACACCAGCTCACAGAAATACTGACCACTTAACAACGAATAAACACACACAAAAACCATGGGGAAAACAGAGGGTTAAATAATGAACATGTAATTGGGGAATTGAAACCAGGTGTGTAAAACAAAGACAAAACAAAAGGAAAATGAAAGGTGGATCTGCAATGGCTAGAAGGGCGGTGACGTCGAACGCCGAGCAAGGAGAGGGACCGACTTCGGCGGAAGTCGTGACAACATGTGATTAACAGAAATGGAATAATGTTTCCCTGAACAAATGGGGGGTCAAAATCAAAAGTAACAGTCAGTATCTGGTGTGGCCACCAGCTGCATTAAGTACTGCAGTGCATCTCCTCCTCATGGACTGCACCAGATTTGCCAGTTCTTGCTGTGAGATGTTACCCCACTCTTCCACCAAGGCACCTGCAAGTTCCCAGACATTTCTGGGAGGAATGGTCCTAGCCCTCACCCGCCGATCCAACAGGTCCCAGACGTGCTCAATGGGATTGAGATCCAGGCTCTTCGCTGGACATAGCAGAACACTGACATTCCTGTCTTGCAGGAAATCACGCACAGAACGAGCAGTATGGCTGGTGGCATTGTCATGCTGGAGGGTCATGTCAGGATGAGCCTGCAGGAAGTGTACCACATGAGGGAGGAGGATGTCTTCCCTGTAACACACAGCGTTGAGATTGCCTGCAATGACAACAAGCTCAGTCCGATGATGCTGTGACACACCACCCCAGACCATGATGGACCCTCCTCCTCCATATCGATCCTGCTCCAGAGTACAGGCCTCGGTGTAAAGAATATGCCTTCGAGGATAAACGCGAATCCGACCATCACCCTGGTGAGACAAAACCACGACTAGTCAGTGAAGTGCCAATCCTGCCAGTCCTGTCTGGTCCAGCGATGGTGGGTTTGTGCCCATAGGCGACGTTGTTGCCGGTGATATCTGGTGAGGACCCGCCTTACAACAGGCCTACAAGCCCTTACAATGAAGATCTGTGAAGTTATTTTGGTTTTTACAAATTATCTTTGAAAGACAGGGTCCTGAAAAAGGGACGTTTCTTTTTTCGCTGAATCATAAAACACGGGACGAGATGTTAAAAACTGTCCATTGTGCCAATAGATGGAATGCACTCGCATGAGATTTGCCGTGATGTTGACAGAGTGGCATGGGAGGTTTATTTCTTAGACTGGGTTAAGATGTCAATTTTGGGACACATCCTCAGTAGTGTGCCTTTGAATCAGTGGGTGTTTCGGCCTTTAATCACTAAACACTCTCATCAAAGGTGGCCAGCTAAAGGGTGATCAAGCCTTAGCTTGTGTCCCATGCCCAATTAAGATGTCCCACGGGACTATGCAAGGCAGGGGCGTCCTCTTCCCTGAGCCAGTCCGACAGCTGACCGCATACCTCATATGCTCTCCTCAAGTTGGAGGGATCTGAATTGGGTTCTCAGGTGGGGGTGGGGGGTCATGAAGTTATAGCCCAGCAAGGGTCCTTCCGTTTAATCCAGATCCACTGGCTGCCTCTTTCAGCTGCTTGAGAAACTGCTCTGACGGTCTGCCGCAGAGCCTGTCCATGGATTCCAAGTTCTTTCAGCAACCTGATGGTGGAAGAAGCCACGAATCCTCTGCATCCCACTTCAACTGTCCAGACTTTTGCATTCCAGCCACGCTGAGTTGCGTCTGCTGCCAACTCTGTGTAACTCAGTTTCTTACGCTCGTAGGCCTCTTCAACAGAGTTTTCCCACAGGACTGTGAGCTCTATGATGTACACAGCCTTTCGTGAAGGGGACCAGAGTACCATGTCTGGCCTAAGGTTGGTAGAAGCAATCTCAGGTGGAAAAATTAGTTGCTGGCCAATATCGACAAGCATCTTCCAGTCCCGGGCCATGGCTAGGTGTCCAGTTTCTGGCTTTGTAGGAGGATACTTGGGCCTTTTCTGTCCCTCCCAGATGAATGTTGTTGTTTTGACGGGATTGCTTGTTTTTGGAGGTAATGAATTGGTTGCACTCCTCTTGGTCTCAAGTGCTGCAGCCAGGCTCTTGAGGACCTGATTGTGCCTCCAGGTGTAGCGGCCTTGTGAGAGGCTGGTCTTGCAACCTGTCATTATATGCCTGAGAGTCGCTGGAGCTGGGCAGAGGGGGCAGGTTGAGTCCTCGCCATACCATTGATGTAGATTTTTTGGTGATGGAAGCACATCATAAACAGCTCTTATGATGAAGCTGATGTTGCTTGCCTCCATTTGCCAAAGCTCACTCCAGTTGATCTTTCTCCTCTCCAGGCCTTCCCACCACGTCCATTGCCCTTGTTTAGCAAGAGAGACAGCCTTTGCACTTCTTGCAGTCTCCTCCTGTCTGCGCACCTCCTCGACCACCAGCTTCCTGCGTTCAGATGTTGTTGCCTTATGGAACGTTGGTTTGCTTGCTGCCAGGCCAAAGCCTCCTCTTCCATGCTGGATATTCCCCACAATGTCTTGGTGTCTCAGGGCTGATGTTGCTTGCTGCACAGCCTTGGATGATGTCCATTTCCATCCAGTTTGTAGGGGAGGTGCAGCCTTGCTAATGGTCTGGTCTTTAGAGTCCTTCAATGTCATCTGAAGTCTTACTTTAGAGCACTTGTACTCCTCCGTTAGACTTGTAAGAGGTAGTTCAAGGACCCCTTTGCCATAGAGGCCGATGTTACTCAAGCATCGTGGGACACCCAGCCATTTCTTCACGTATGATGTAATGGTTCGCTCCATCTTCTCCACTGTTGTTATTGGGACCTCATAGACGGTGAGTGGCCACATTACCCGGGGGAGAAGTCCAAACTGTAGGCACCAAAGCTTGAGCCTCCCAGGCAGTAGGGTCTTGTTGATGTTCTCAAGACCGTCGGCGATGTCCTGCCTTACTTGCTGCACTTGATCTTTATCCCGGAGGCTTTCGTTGTACCATCTACCCAGGCTCTTGATGGGTTGCTCAGACACCGTTGGTATCGGGTCATCTCCAATGCAGAACCTCACATCTTTAAGCTGTCCCTTGACTATGGAAATGCTTCGAGATTTGCTTGGCTTGATTTTCATCCGGGCCCACTTGATGTTATCCTGCAGTTTTGCAAGTAGCCGCCTGGTGCATGCTGCAGTGGTGGTCAGTGTAGTCATGTCATCCATGTATGCTCGGATAGGTGGGAGACGGAGCCCCTCCTTAGTTCTCTCACCGCCGACCACCCATCTCGATGCCCTGATGATGACTTCCATGGCCATAGTGAAGGCCAGAGGAGAAATTGTACAGCCTGCCATTATGCCTACTTCCAAGCGCTGCCATGTTGTTGTGAAGTCAGGTGTTGTGAAACACAATTGCAGGTCTTGGAAATAGGCCTTTACCAGTGTAGTGATGGGTTCCCAGAGGAGTTCATGGGGAACTGAGCCAAAGGCATTGGCCAGGTCGAGGAAGATGACATAGAGGTCTCTCTTGTCCTTCTTAACTGTTTGGATCTGGTGCCAAATCATACTAGTATGTTCCAGGCAACCAGAGAAACCAGGAATGCCTGCTTTCTGTACAGATGTATCAATGTACTTGTTCCTTTCCAGATAAGTTGACAGCCTCTGTGCTATTATACTGAAAAAGATCTTCCCTTCGACGTTGAGAAGGGAGATTGGTCGGAATTGACTGATGTCTGTCGCATCGTTCTCTTTCGGGATTAGCACACCACCAGCCCTTCGCCATGCCTTTGGTATTATTTCCTTCTGCCACACTATCCTCATGAGCCTCCAAAGAAAGCGTAGAACATCTGGGGCGTTCTTGTAGAGCTTGTATGGTACTCCATTAGGCCCAGGAGCCAAGGCCGCTCTTGCTCTTCGGACAACGTTCTCTACTTCCCTCCATTTTGGAGGGTCAGTGTCCAGATTGAATTCTGGTGGTTGAATAGGTGGGATGTCATGTGGGATGATTATCTGCTCATGCCTTTTCATGTCCTGGTGGACCTTTTCCAGATGTTCTTCCAGTTCAGGCTTTGGAGTTTTTAGGATTCCGCACTTTTCCTTTGCGAAGAGATCTTTGACAAACGTAAAGGGTTTTTTATAGAACTGTGTTCTTGAGTGTTCCTTCTTCCTACGAAGTTTCCTTAAGTTTTCCGCTCTTCGCAAGGTTGCCAGCCGACATTTAATGTCTGCTTGGAGTAGCATGAGACCTTCTCTCTCTGCATCAGAGGCCTTCTTCCACTGCTTCCTCAGCTGCCTTCTCTCTCTGACAAGTATCTCGATCTCCTGCTGCCTCCTAGATTTGGCTGGTGCGGGTGGTGTCTTGCCACTTCTCCTTTCGTTTACTCCAAAGCGCTCTTCTCCGTAGTGGTAGATAATGTCTCCCATCCTTTCAAGCTTTTTCTCTGCTGTTCCTACCTGTTGTTCCAAGATTTTTGTCAGGTCGTTGTTGATTGTTTCCCACTCTCTCTTTTCAACAGCTTTGGGCCACTTCACACTCGGTCTGTGCCCTTTGATCTTTTCCTGTTTTAGAGGTCTATGTGGTTGGGTGAGTTCATCCACCGGCATTTCTGTGCTTGTGTTATCCTCCTCGGTTACAGGGGTGCTGATGCTCTGCGAACTTTGGTTTGCGTCCCGTCGCTGTGCTTCATTCGACAGATTTGACTGGCTGCTTCGTAAGAAGTACTGGTCAATGTGAGGTCCCTGTCTCTGCTCTCCCAAGCACCTTTTCCTCCCTTGATGGATCCTTAACCCCATTGCCGATGTTACTCTCTCCCAACCACAGCTGCACGCCTGAAGTGTGTGTCCTGCTGCTGTTATGGTTGTCTCATGTGCTGTGTTCCTACTCGTAGTCGTTTCCGTTCCTGGGTCCGTAACCATGTGATCAGTCGTTGAGCCATCTTGCGCCCCAGCTCTCGCAGGCTCTCAATTTATAACTGATTAAAGTATTTTTAGCCTGAACCTAATTGATATGTCGAATTTTATGTTCCTTTTGATGACGTAGAAGGCTCTTCTTGTCTTGTCTCTCAGCTCGTTCACAGCTTTGTGGAAGATACCTGTGTCGCTGATGTTTAGGCTGAGGTATGTATCGTTTTTTTGTGTGCGCTATGGCAATGGTGTCTAGATGGAATTTGTCTAATCAACAAGAGTATGAGAAAACTTTGCCTTTGTTTTGGTTTGTTTTTTTGTCAATTAGGGTGTGCAGGGTGAATATATGGTCTGTCGTACGGTAATTTGGTAAAAAGCCAATTTGACATTTGCTCAGAACATCGTTTTCGCTGAGGAAATGTACGAGTCTGCTGTTAATGACAGTGCAGAGGATTTTCCTAGGGTTGCTGTTGACGCATATACCATGGTAGTGTCATGACGTTGGCCTCTTTGGGTATAGCAAGCCCATCCCCCTCTCCCTGCCTCCCCCTTTCCTCCTTCAACTAGGTTGCTGTGGTCAGAGAGACGTCGTAAATTCCTGAGAATCTCCTCATGGACACACAGTATAGAGAGAGTAGATTTTCATGGAAAACAAAGGAAATCCTTCCACCTCACATAACTTGAGGTACAAACATTTCATGTTTCTGAGAAAGTATAAAAGATCGGTGAAGAATCCAGCTACGAACTGGTCCGTTTGTCACAACTTGGGGAAGCTCATGGGAGACGGTGTGGCCACATTACCATAACGCTGTTTATATAATAGCCTCACATATGAGGTTTACCTAATTTATCTAATTGTTGTATAAGATGAATGAGTGAGAATGATACTGTTTGTATAATTGTGTAATATGATTTTGGACTGTTTAATGAAGAAAAATACAATTCCCTTTTGATTTGAACTAAATTAGAGGACCGCCCCTGAGCCCACTTAGGGTCAGGCCTCCTGGGACAGCCCCTTTTCTGCCATTCCAAATAAAACCCAACTTTAAGAAATTATCAGCAGACCGAGCTTACCTCAATTACGAGATGGCTAAAGGCTGCAGATCATGTTTGTCTCCAGTTGTAGGAGAAAGGTTGTAGACTATTGCTGAATCTTTTAACCATACCACGTGGTTAAACTCTTAGACTATCGATACAGACATAATAAGAACAAGTCTTTGATATGAATTACTAGTCTGCAGCTAGGAATTCGGTATCATTGAACGTGAACAACGACAACTCCCGAAACAGCCATTCTATAACAAATTTCACTCTGAACAATCCCCTCTAACCACAACCGAGAGAGAAAGGGAGAGAGACGGACAATTCTACAAAAGACATGAACTTTTCACCAACGATCAAGATGACACCCTGAGCGTAAATATATATATATTGATTGCAATTGTTCCCGAATGAGTGAGCTTTCATGTGCAAAGGATTAGCATTTCAATTGTTATAATTATCACTCTGTAGTAACTTCTTAGTCGACCTCCACTTCCCCTTTTGTCTAACAAGCCGCCATGCCGGTTTAGCCCACTAGGGCACATTTTCCTATCATTTCATGTAACCATATTTACCTTGTTTGTTTGTTTGTTTATGCATTTCTGTGAATTACTTAGTTAGTAATTAATAAATGATTTAAAACAATTGATGTATGGATGACTCATAGTGAAGACTGGGTTTGTGCAGATAACCAACAATTTACGACGTTTAAAATGAGACTAACGTGAGGTAAAGTAAATAATTCATTAATTCGAAGACTAATTGATCAGATAAAATATCTGAAAAGTTATTTTAGGAAATGATAACTTTGTAATCTGAATATTTTTCCTTGGTGCCCCGACTTCCTAGTAATTACGGTTACATGATTAATCAGTCTAATAACTAATTACAGAGAATCTTTGATAAAACTAGAAGTCTTCAGTTAATGATAGTAAATACATGACAGTAGTTATTGGGGTCAAAATTGTGTCCACTTTTGTGGATTGGGGTCATCAGTCCTTGGTTCCAAATATTGGGGAAGATGCCAGAACTGAAAAGGATGTTAAAGAGTTTAAGAATAGCCCATTGGAATTTGTGGTCTGTATATTTTATCATTTAATTTAGGATACCATCAACACCACAGGACTTTTTGGTGGGAGGGTTTGTATTTTGTCCTGTAGTTTATTCAATGTTTTTGGAGAATACAGTGGGTTCTTGTAGTCTCAAAGAGCTCTCTTGAATTTTTTCAACATTTTGTTAAAAATCGTGCAACATTTCAATGTCCTGCTACTCATGCCAGGAATATAGTATATGCATATGATTAGTATGTGTGGATAGAAAACACTCTGAAGTTTCTAAAACTGGTTAAATCATGTCTGTGACTATAACAGAACGTGAACAGCAAGCAAAATCCCAAGAAAAACCTGTTCACAAAAAATAAAAATATTCATCCGCCAGTCTCTGAAATTGTCTATGGCAAGAGAAAATAGATAGCGACCAGTTGACAGTTCCTACAGCTTCCACACGATGTCGCCAGTACTGGCAATTTCATTGGATTTAATCCTTGGTGGAATGAGAAATAGGCCCTTCCTGTCATCCAGTAAACAGGAAGAGGCTTATGGGAGAGAGACAATGGACGATGATTTCAAGAGTAGCTGCTATTGAATACAGATCGCCCCGTGATCAATTTGATCGATTATTAACGTTTACAAATACCTAAAGTTGGGTTACAAAAGTAGTTTGAAGTGTTTTGTCAAATTTATAGGCAACTTTTTTAATTTAAAAAAATGACGTTGCGTTTTGGAAAGCTTATAGGCAACTTATAGGCAACTTTATAGGCAACTTTATAGGCAACTTTTTTAATTTAAAAAAATGACGTTGCGTTTTGGAAAGCTGTTTTTTCCTGGATCAGACGGGCTATATAAATTGACATTTTGGGTATACATGGACGGATTTAATCGGAAAAAATACCCAATTGTGATGTTTATGGGACATATAGGAGAGCCAACAAAGAAGCTAGTCAAAGGTAATGAATGTTTTATATTTTATTTCTGCGTTTTGTGTAGCGCCGGCTACGCTAATTATTTTGTTTACGTCCCCTTCAGGTATTTCGGGGTGTTGCATGCTATCAGATAATAGCTTCTCATGCTTTCGCCGAAAAGCATTTAAAAAATCTGACATGTTGGCTAGATTCACAACGAGTGTAGCTTTAATTCAGTACCCTGCATGTGTGTTTTAATGAAAGTTTGAGTTTTATCGAGTACTATTAGCATTTGGCGTTGCGCACTTCCATTTCCTGTTGGCTAGGTGAGACGCTGGCGTCTCACCTGGCTCTAAGAGGTTTTAAATAGTTGTCTCTAAGATTTGTATTTGATCATGTACAGTGTCTTTGGAAAGTATTCAGAACGCTTGACTTTTTTCACATTTTGTTAGGTTAGAGTCTTATTCAAAAATGTATTCAATAGTTTTTTTCCCCTCATCAATCTACACACAATACCCCATAATGACAAAGCAAAAACAGGTTTTTAGAAATTGTTGCAAATAAAATATACAAATAAACTGAAATATAACATTTACATAAGTATTCAGACCGTTTACTCAGCACCTTTGGCAGCGGTTACAGCCTTCTTGGGTATGACGCTACAAGTTTGGCACACCTGTATTTAGGGAGTTTACTTTCTAGAGCTCTGTCAGAGTGACCATTGGGTTCTTGGTCACCTCCCTGACCAAGGCCCTTCTCCCCCGATTGCTCAGTTTGGCAGGGTGACCAGCTCTGGGAAGAGTCTTGGTGGCTACAAACTTCTTCTATTTAAGAATGATGGATGCCACTGTGTTCTTTGGGACCTTCAATGCTGTAGATTTTTTTTCTTGCCCTTCCCCAGATCTGTACCTCGACACAACCATGTCTCAGAGCTCTACGGGCAAATTCCTTTGACCTCATAGCTTGGTTTTTGCTCTGACATGCACTGTAGAACATTATAGAGACAGATATGTGCCTTTACAAATCATGTCCAATCAATTGAATTTACCACAGGTGGACTCCAATCAAGTTGTAGAAACATCTCAAGGATATTCAATGGAAACAGGATGCATCTGAGCTTTTTTTAATCAATTTTAGAATAAGGCTGTAATGTAACAAAATGTGGAAAAAGTCATGAGGTCTGAATCCTTTCTGAAGGCAGTTTGTTTATGCTGTTGGTTATTTTTTAATTTATTTTTTTACAGCTTTTTTGCTACATATTCATACATTTTACATGTACATTTTACATACTTTTATATAAAGCAGTCACATAACAATAATACATTACCAAACATAAACTCTTTAATCCCACCCCTCAGCCACACTCAGCCCATCCCACCTATCACCATAGACCTCAGCTCTTTAATCCCACCCCTCAGCCATACTCAGCCCATCCCACCTATCACCATAGACCTCAGCTCTTTAATCCCACCCCTCAGCCACTCTCATTGTATTATATTGTATTATATTATTTATTGACTGACTATTGCTTTCCAAATCGCCCAACACTGCTATTTGTAAGGTTCATTTTAAGTGAATGTTGTGATTTTTGAAACATTCCTAAACCTGTGACCAGAAACAAGCTACATAAGGAAAATACAAGAATAAATGATCTATTGATTCTGTCTCTTCGCAGCAAAATCTACAGAACTGAGATTGTTGTATGTCCCATGCCCCATGTTTGTTTGTTATACAGCCAAAAATATTGGAGATGTGGTTTATCCATACATCTCTGTTTTGGATAGATAAATCTTCATGTTGTTGTTTGTTTAGTGTGTTCCAATTTTCCCAGAAGTGGTTAGATTCTATGGATTCTTCAATTACATTGAGCTGATTTCTGACATGCTATTCCTTCTTTTTCCGTAGTCTATTTCTGTATTGTTTTAGTGATTCACCATATTGAAGATGTAGGCTCAGGTTTTCTGGATCTCTATGTTTTTGGTTGGATAGGTTTCTTAATTTATTTCTTAGGTTTTTCCATTCTTCATCAAACTATTTGTCATTGTTGTTAACAGTTTTAGATTTGAAAGGGAATCTGAGAGGTCAAATATACTGTTTATGATTCTACTGCCAAGTTTGCACCTTCACTATCACAGTGAAATGTATTGTCCAGGAAGTTGTCTAAAAGGGATTTGCCTAATAGTTTTTTGGTAGGTTTCCACACTACATTCCTTCCATCTATAGCATTTCTTAATATTATTCAGTTCCTTTGGCTTTGATGCCTCATGATTGAGTATTGCTCTGTTCAAGTAAAATGTGATTTTGTTGTGATCTGATAGGGGTGTCAGTGGACTGATTGTGAACGCTCTAAGAGACTCTGGGTTGAGGTCAGTGATAAAGTAGTCTACAGTACTACTGCCAGTAGATGAGCTATAGGTGTACCTACCATAGGTGTCCCTTCGAAGCCTACCATCAACTATGTACATACCCAGCATGCGACAGAGCTGCATGAGTTGTGACCCGTTTTTGTTGGTTATGTTGTCGTTGTTGTGTCTAGGGGGGCATATGGGGGAGGGAATGCTGACACCTCCAGGTAGGTATTTGTCCCCCTGTGTGCTGAGGGTGTCCGGTTCTTGTCCAGTTCTGGTGTTTAGGTCGCCACAGACTAGTACATGTCCCTGAGCCTGGAAATGGTTGATCTCCCCTGTAGGATGGAGAAGCTGTCTTCATTAAAGTATGGGGATTCTAGTGGTGGGATATAGGTAGCACACAGGAGGACATTATCCTCTGTTGAGATAATTTCCTTTTGAATTTCTCTCTCTCTCTCTCTGTCTCACTCACACACACACACACACACACACACACACACACACACACACACACACACACACACACACACACACACACACACACACACACACACACACACACACACACACACACACACACACACAAACATTGACTCTACAATGCCATAGCTGTAGTTGTTCATGACTGCTAACATTTGTTGGTTTCCACAAGACAAAATTAAAATGAACCCCCTGAACTGCATTGTTTCATTTCACTTCCAGTGATTCAACACTGATGTTCACCATGGAAAGCTGTGGGAAGCTGGCTCATTGAGATCTAAATATTTCCTTCACAGCCCTCAGAGGGCTAGTCTGTTTCTGAGCATAAATGGGTGTGTTTGTTTGCCTGAACATTTATGTACTGTATGATCAAAATGGTGTGTGTGCATGCGTGCGTGTTTTTGAAAGTG
This sequence comes from Oncorhynchus mykiss, assembly GCF_013265735.2. Classification (NCBI taxonomy): domain Eukaryota; kingdom Metazoa; phylum Chordata; class Actinopteri; order Salmoniformes; family Salmonidae; genus Oncorhynchus; species Oncorhynchus mykiss. Next base: position 74,903,220 of record NC_048571.1, on the reverse strand, counting down.
TGTATATTATATTGTACAATGGTGCCTTCAGGGGTGCGCTCGTGTGCATATTTGTGTGTACAGCATGACAGCATGCATCGGTGCGTTTTGGTCTGTCTGGGCAGAACCTACTCTCGCTGTCTCTCTTTTTTTTGTAGGACTTATCCTCCAGGCCTGTCGTCTCTTCCCGGCTGGGGAGTCTTCTAGAAGGGGGCCCCTCTTGACCACCATGAAAGGGTTAGGAGCCAAACGCAACCGCCATCTGTCTGACTCCTGCGACCCCACCCAGGGCCCCCCGGAGCCCCTGTACTCACACCAGGCCTCCACCCTGCCTCGGAGCCCCTATCTCCTCAGCCCCACCAGCATGGACCACTACGGCACCATGGATCCCCGCCACTACAACCCCAGTATGGAAGCCCACCACAACCAGGGATCCCTGCCCCTGGACTACTCCCTCCCCCTCAACAACCAGCTGTCCAACAGCAGCACCTTCCCCCATGTCCACTACAACTCCCATTATGACCCCAGCGACTTCTCCCCGCCACAGGAGGACAGCATCGGCGGCATAAGTACAGGAACCCTGGGCACCTCCATGTCGATGGGGATGGGGATGCATGGAATGGGAGGCCTACAGAGCAGCCGGGGGGCCATGATCACCAGTGGTTCGGCTACTATCTCCGGCGGGGCCAAGATGAACCGGCAGTTGCAGCCCAACCTGTTGGACCAGTTGGAGAAGCAGCTGCCCGGGGGGCCTCGTGACGGCTTCAGCACACTGCAGTTCCACCGGAGCACATCGGCTGCCCTCTCCGTCGCCTCCAAGCAGCGCACCGACAGCCCCGGGCGCATCCGTAACCTGATGTGCTCCGTCCAGAAGCTCTTCGCCAAGTCACAGTCCATGGACGGTCACAACCTCAAGGGCGTCAACGGGCGTTCAGGGACAGGTAGCGGTAGCGGCGGGACCTCGTCCGGAACCGAGGACAGCGGGAAGCGGGACCGGCGAGCAAAGAGCAAAGACCGGGGCGGAGCCAAGTCAGATGGGGGCGGGACGGGCAAGCGGCGGCCGCGTTCCAACATGTCGGGCTACTGGAGCTCGGACGACCTGGACAACGCCGACCTCAGCAACTACCGCAACCCCATAGCCATGACGCTGGGACGCCCAACCACCCATGCCACCCAGCACACCACCCATGGTATTACCTACGATGCTCAGCAGGGGGCACTACAGCAGCAGCAGGGACAGCAGAGCCGCTACGTGGTCCACAGTGGCTACAACACCATTAGTTCGTCTAAGAGCAGCAACGAAGTCATGAAGTACCAGCAGATGCTGGCAGGACCCGGAGGTGGGGGAGGAGGGGGAGGAGGGATCAGCATGGGAGTGAACACTAATGACTTTATAAAGGGAGGTTCGTGGTCGACGCTGACCCTGGGTCAGCCCAGGCAGGTGCTGCAGAAGGGCCACTCGGCTACCCTAGACCGGTCCATGCTCAAGTCCAAGTCGTGCCAGCAGGAGCTTGCCTGCCACTACCTGCAAGTGGGCCGACAGGTGAGTATTATTTAAACAATTTCTGTTGTCAAACAGTTATCATCATATCGGATGAAGTGCTGGACATAAAACAAATGTGGAGACAAAGAATAAAGCATACTTAAATACAAATATATTTACTGTCAAGACAGTTTGTCAGGTCTGACAAAGATCTGTTTGGATCAAAACATAAAACATAAAAGTACTGTAAGTGTTGGACCATTTGAGTGTCAGGTTGATTATTCCTCCACTATGTCTCAGTCAGCTGTCAGTTTGTTCCGTTTATTTAACTAAAATATGGTCATTTCTGCAAATGTTTTCTTTTATGAGCCTGACTTTATGTGCTGACATTTATGACATACCACTGTAAATGGCACACACAATTCCATGTGACATTAACATGCTGTTATATAAATGTCAGTTCCAAGTCTACCTATAGAATTGTTTTGACTTTGTTTTCAAGTTTGAAAGTAAAGATATTCAGGGAGGAGTTGGTAACTGCCCCGTAGCACTCAAATAATTGTATTTATTTATTGTGTAATCGATAAAACCATATCTATGGTCAAGAAAAGTAGAGTGTGAGTCCCTCAGTGATACATTTTGGATCCTCTTTAGCCCATACTGTAGATACTGTAGATTATAGAGTGAATACTGTAAAACAAATGACATTATGTAAAAAAAAATATTATACTGTCAAAATCATGTCAATATAAATGGCATAAGGATAAAATGTCATATAGAAAAACATATCTGGGTTGCTGCTTCTTGCAGGGGGACTGGAGTAGCACGCTGGGCCGCAGCGGAGGAGGAGGAGCCAATGAGATCCCATGTCGGCGCATGCGGAGCGGCAGCTACGTGAAGGCCATGGGTGACCTAGAGGACAGCGACGACTCGGACGGCAGCCCCAAGCCCTCGCCCAAAATGGCCGCCCGCCGTCAGAGTTACCTCAGGGCCACCCAGCAGTCTCTGAGCGACCAGCTACCGCCACGCAAGTAAGCTCAGTGCCAAAGTTTCATAGCATGGACAATGGACATGTAAGCATAATGACATACAGTGCATTCGGAAAGTATTCAGACCCCTTGACTTTTTCCACATTTTGTTATGTTATAGACTTATTCTAAAATTGATTAAATAAAACATTTCCCTCATGAATCTACACACAATGCCCCATAATGACAAAGCAAATCTATTTATTTATTTATCCGTTATTTTTCCAGGTAAGTTGACTGAGAACACATTCTCATTTGCAGCAACGATCTGGGGAATAGTTACAGGGGAGAGGAGGGGGATGAATGAACCAATTGTAAACTGGGGATTATTAGGTGACCGTGATGGTTTGAGGGCCAGATTGGGAATTTAGCCAGGACACCGGGGTTAACACCCCTACTCTTACGATAAGTGCCATGGAATCTTTAATACAGGTTTTTAGAAATGTTTGCAAATTTATAAAAATAATAATAATAATACCTTATGTACATAAGTATTCAGACCCTTTGCTACTAGACTCGAAACTGAGCTCAGGTCCATCCTATTTCTATTGATCATCCTTGAGACATTTCTACAACTTGATTGGAGTCCACCTGTGGTAAATTCAATTGATTGGACATGATTTGGAAAGGCACACACCTGTTTATATAAGGTCCCACAGTTGATAGTGTATGTCAGAGCAAGAAGTCACAAGGTCGAAGGGATTGTCCGTAGAGCTCCGAGACAAGATTGTGTCGAGGCACAGATCTTTGGAAGGGCATCAATAAATGTATTCAGCATTGAAGGTCCCCAAGAACACTGTGGCCTCTATCATTCTTAAATGGAAGAAGTTTGGAACCACTAAGACTCTTAGAGCTTGCTGCCCGGGCAAACTAAGCAATCAGGGGTGAAGTGTCTTGGTCAGGAAGGTGACCAAGAACCCAATGGTCACTATGACAGATCTCCAGAGTTCCTCTCTGGAGATGGGAGAACCGTCCAGAAGGACAACCATCTCTGCAGCACTCCACCAATCAGGCCAGACAGAAGCCCCTCAGCAAAAGGCACATGACAGCCCGCTTGGAGTTTTCCAAAAGGCACCTAAAGGAATCTCAGACCATGAGAAACAAGATTCTGTGGTCTGATGAAACCAAGATTGAACTCTTTGGCCTGAATGCCAAGCGTCACGTCTGGAGGAAACCTGGCACCATCCCTACGGTGAAGCAGGGTGGTGGCAGCATCATGCTGTGTGGATGTTTTTCAGGAGCAGGGACTGGGATTGAGGGAAAGATGAACAAAGCAAAGTACAGAGAGGTCCTTGATGAAAACCTCAGGACCTCATACTGGGGTGAAGGTTCACCTTCCAACAGGACGATGACCCTAAGGACACAGCCAGACTTGAACCAAATCAAACATCTCTGGAGAGACCTGAAAAAAGTACTGAGTAAAAGGTCTGAATACTTGTGTAAATGTGTCATTTAAGTTTTTTTTATACATTTGCAAACATTTCTAAAAACCTGTTTTTGCTTTGTCATTCAAAAATCGAATTTAAAAAATGATCTATTTGTAGAATAAGGCTGTAACCTTAAAAAAAATGGATAAGGTCAAGGTGCCTGAATACTTTCCGAATGCACTGTATGACTTGGTAAAACACTCAGGTGGAAAGGAACCTAGACTAACAACAATAATTATTATGCATTTCAAACACGCAAGCAAAAACACACACAAATCCTCATGCCCACTCTCTCTTTCTCTCTCAAATCCATACATGTACACACATACACACACAGACTAACCACACACACATGGCCCATGGCACCATTTCAAACGGAGGTGTAACGAGGAGAAAGGAGATGGTCAGGCTTCCAGCTCTTGGCATTCCAGTTAACAGGCAAACTAAAAGAGACTATAGCAAACACACACAGTCAGACAAGCTGTGCTCACTCAAGCGTGGGATTAAGCACTGTCAGACTCCCACCCCCTACACATGCCAGAGCTCCGATTACGGTTTCCTCATCCTTCATTTATTAAACGTTCCCACAACGTAACGGCTTGGCCTGAAATGATAGACTCCTCATACCGTAGCGTTTCCGCAACATCACAAACACGATGCCGCCTTCAGCTTCTGCTCAGACAGACAGTGAGTCACCACAAACTAAGCTATAGTCTCATCATCTCACACTGACTCACTGAGGTTTCTAGCACGTTGTCTCTAGATGACATCTCTTTCTGAAGCAGGCAGACACAGACTGGGCTAGACACAGAGGGACACAATGCATTTGGTATCCTATTAATTTTCACATAATGACAAAGAAAATGAACCCCCATTTGGATGAATAGTGGCAGAGAGTGGGAGCACCAATGAGCAAGCTGCTGTGTTTTGTTTTTAACGTCTCTGTTGATTTGCTCAAACAAAGACATTTGTTGTGTTCTCCGGGTTCTCTGTGGTCAGGGCTGTAATTGAAGTAAATTTGGCCCAATAAGATCTTAAACCTAATTTGGCACAAATGTAATTCCATTGGGGAGTTTAGAGTGGCTGGCTATTATTTGGTTCAGATTGCCACCACAAAATGAGGAAGTCTAAAGGCAAAAGGAATACAGTACAATTTCAGTCCACAAGAGGACAGCAAATCACGAAGCAATAAGCATACATGCCTGGTAATATCACTTTATCAAATTACGTCATTATAGAATCATGTTTTTGTCGACAGAGACAACACACACACCATAATAACGCAGCAGGAAGGTTTTCTTAAAGAAGTAAAAACATGGAGTAAAAAACACTTAAATGAATTTCAAACCTGCACGCTAAACAACTCTAACCCTGCTCCCCTCCCTGCCAAAAAAACAAATGCCACACCCCTGTTCTCCCTCGTGGTCTGCTCCACCCTGGTTGTCAGGAGCAGCAGAGCCCTGGATTACGCCATGCTGCAGGGGGAGCTGGAAGCACTGTGGTCTCCTCTGCACAGTGTGTCCTCTCTGCACCAACTGGGCAGGTCAGTGCTATGCAGCCAGCCAATCACCACCAAGGGGACAGGTTTACGCTTGCACCAGATTGGACGCTGTCCCCAATCAATCAGTCAGTCACCCAGACCCCAGGTCTTGCCCACCTCTTCAGTTCACCCATGCTCCGTCAGTGCCAACGCCATGCCACTCACCACCAGCCCTTTCCTCCAAGCTAATTCTCCCACCCCATAAAAGGAGTGTCATTGCCCAGCTTAGCACATTCCATGCCAGGGGTACCCTGTCTGTACTCAAGGATCATCACAATCACATGACAAGTGCAATGTCATGTCACTATCACTGTGTGCCAGGAAATACCAAAAAATTATAGGCTCTCTTTTGGTAATCCCATTCAGTATTTCTGAGCTGAATTTGGATAATTTTCCCTAATGCTCTTTAATGTTGGCACCATGATGCGTGGAACAAGGCTTTACATATGCTTGACCTGTGTATCATTGGCTTTGCATTGTTTGGGTGCTATATGGGGAATATTAATGTAATGAGATGAGATGGGAGATATATTATTCACAGGTGTTATAATGGGGCAGTGATGCTGACAGGTGATATGATGGGGGCAGTGATGCTGACAGGTGTTAGTAAGATGGGGCAGTGATGCTGACAGGTGTTATGATGGGGGCAGTGATGCTGACAGGTGTTATAATGGGGCAGTGATGCTGACAGGTGTTATAATGGGGCAGTGATGCTGACAGGTGTTATAATGGGGCAGTGATGCTGACAGGTGTTTAATGGGGGCAGTGATGCTGACAGGTGTTATGATGGGGCAGTGATGCTGACAGATGTTATGATGGGGGCAGTGATGCTGACAGGTGTTATGATGGGGCAGTGATGCTGACAGGTGGTATGATGGGGCAGTGATGCTGACAAGTGTTATAATGGGGCAGTGATACTGACAGGTGTTATACTGGGGCAGTGATGCTGACAGGTGTTATAATGGGGCAGTGATGCTGACAAGTGTTATAATGGGGCAGTGATACTGAGAGGTGTTATAATGAGGGCAGTGAGGCTGACAGGTGTTATAATGGGGGCAGTGAGGTTGACAGATGTTAGTAAGATGGGGCAGTGATGCTGACAGGTGTTATACTGGGGCAGTGATGCTGACAGATGTTCTGTTGGAGGCAGTGATGCTGACAGGTGTTATACTGGGGCAGTGATGCTGACAGGTGTTATAATGGGGCAGCGATGCTGACAGATGTTCTGTTGGAGGCAGTGATGCTGACAGGTGTTATACTGGGGCAGTGATGCTGACAGGTGTTGTAACGGGGGGCAGTGATGCTGACAGGTGTTATAATGGGGGCTGTGATGCTGACAGGTGTTATAATGGGGCAGCGATGCTGACAGATGTTCTGTTGGAGGCAGTGATGCTGACAGGTGTTATACTGGGGCAGTGATGCTGACAGGTGTTGTAATGGGGTCAGTGATACTGAGAGGTGTTATAATGGGGGCAGTGAGGCTGACAGGTGTTATAATGGTGGCAGCGATGCTGACAGATGTTCTGTTGGAGGCAGTGATGCTGACAGGTGTTATGATGGGAGCAGTGATGCTGATAGGTAATGAAAGGAACCAGGGATGAGAAGTGACCTAACCTGAACTTCTTTCTACCTTTCTCAATTCCTCTTCCCTATCATCTCCGTTCCTCTTCTTTTCTCTGCTTCTCTCCTCCTCCCCTTTCCTCTGATCTTATCCCCTTCTCTCACATCAACTCCACCCTCCTCCTCTCCTCTCCCTCATCCCCTTCTCTCCTCAAATCAACTCTACCCTCCTCTGCCTCCTTCCCTTCCCTCCTCACATCAACTCTACCATTCTCCTCTCCTTTCCTCTCCCTCCTCCCGTTCTCTCTGATCTCATCCCCCTCTCCTCTTCTCTCCTCCCCCTCTCCTCTCTTCCCCTGCTCCTCTCCTCTTCAGCTGTCTTCCTTCACTGCGAGAGCTGTCTACCAATCGTAGCCTGGACAACCTGGACTGTCTGGGGGATCCGGTGAGGGGCTCCCTGTTCCCCCGCTGGGACGATGAGGACTTCAGCCAGGGAGGCGGCTGCAGCACCCTGGGGAGGAGCAGCTACATGGGCCAGGTCAGAGGTCACCAGGGATGGGGTAGTGAGGTACAACTGGCATGTGACTTAAACTTCTCAGGATAATATTTTTTTTTTCTTCTCCTGATCCCCTTTCAGGTTTGTATATATTTTTTGTGTCAGAATAGTGGGACTGTACAGAAAGAGGGAGATAGATGTAGGCAGGCACAGACAGGAGAGTGACTGAGACAAGGCTCAAACCCTGTTGTCAAATGCTATGCGTTGGGAGCGTTACCACTACACCAGACTCTGGCATTTTAGACCATTTCATTGACCAGATTTTCATTTTAGAATGACCTATCACATAAACTCTCCACTCCTACACCTCAGTAGACTCTGTTCTAGAAGATTTTGTATACACTGGAATCCCAACACAGGAAGACCCATTACCCTTCTACTGACAAGGTCACCATGGTCATAAAGAGTGTGCATTTTACAAAAGGCCTGTCAAACTAGGCTTTACAGTCCATTAGTAAACTCAGCAAAAAAGGAAATGTCCCTTTTTCAGGACCCTGTCTTTCAAAGATAATTAGTAAAAATTCAAATAACTTCACAGATCTTCATTTAAAGGTTTTAAACACTGTTTCCCATGCTTGTTCTATGAACCACAAATAATTAATGAACATGCACCTGTGGAACGGTCGTTAAGACACTAACAGCTTACAGATGGTAGGCGATTAAGGTCACAGTTATGAAAACTTAGGACACTAAAGAGGCCTTTCTACTGACTTTGAAAAACACCAAAAGAAAGATGCCCAGGGACCCTGCTCATCTGTGTTAACATGCCTGCAGCAAGGATGCATGCTGCAAGGAGGCGTGAGGACTGCAGATGTGGCCAGGGAAATAAATTGCAATGTCCATACTGTGAGACGTCTAAGATAGCGCTACAAGGAGACAGGATGGACAGATGATCGTCCTCGCAGTGGCAGACCAAGTGTAACAACACCTGCACAGGATCGGTACATCCGAATATCACACCTGTGGGACAGGTACAGGATGGCAACAACAACTGCCCGAGTTACACCACCAGGAACGCACAATCCCTCCATCAGTGCTCAGACTGTCCGCAAGAGGCTGGACTGAGGGTCACGGTTTTGTCTCACCAGGGGTGAGATTCAATTTTATCGTTGAAGGAATGAGCGTTACACCGAGGCTTGTACTCTGGAGCGGGATCGATTTGGAGGTGGAGGGTCCGTCATGGTCTGGGGCAGTGTGTCACAGCATCATCGGACTGAGCTTGTTGTCATTGCAGGCAATCTCAACGCTGTGCGTTACAGGGAAGACACCCTCCTCCCATGTGGTTCTGAACTGGCAAATCTGGTGCAGTCCATGAGGAGGAGATGCACTGCAGTACTTAATGCAGCTGGTGGCCTCACCAGATACTGACTGTTACTTTTGATTTTGACCCCCTCTTCATTCAGGGACACATTATTCCATTTTTGTTAGTCACATGTCTGTGGAACTTATAACTGTGGAACTGACCGTCTCAGTTGTTGAATCTTATGTTCATACAAATATTTACACATGTTAAGTTTGCTGAAAATAAACGCAGTTGACAGTGAGAGGACGTTTCTTTTTTTTGCTGAGTTTACATGTTTAGCATTTTGACCCCATCTTGGGGAATTTAAAACGTTTAATTCCAAAAATGTGTGTTGATTTACATGTAAATTAGTAGAAGAGTCTAACGGTTTTCTACCGCTGAAGGAGAGGAGGACCAAAATGCAGCGTGGTTAGAGTTCAACATGTTTAATCAAGACCATACATGAGAGCACTACAAAATACAAAAACCAAAACAGTCCTATCTGGTGCAATGGCACAAAGACAGAAGACAATCACCCACAAAATACCCGAAGAACATGGCTGCCTAAATATGGTTCCCAGTCAGAGACAACGACAGACAGCTGCCTCTAATTAAGAACCAATCTAGGCAACCATAGACATACAAATTTACCTAGAAAGGAAACAGCCCCATAAACATACAAAACCCCTAGACAGCTTCCTCTAATTGAGAACCAATCTAGGCAACCATAGACATACAAAACTACCTAGAAAAGAAACAGCCCCATAAACATACAAAACCCCTAGACCAGGTAAATACATAAATCCCCCATGTCACACCCTGACCTAACCAAAATAATAAAGAAAACAAAGATAACTAAGGCAAAGAGTTATTTGGAGCTGCAAGGTACAATGTTAATTATTACACCCCATTATTTCAGAAAGCCTTCCTGTGAAATTTTTACTGTATATCAAACAAAACAGTACAACAATGCAATTGAGTAGACACATGCTGCTGTTATAAATATACAGTACTATAAGACTACTGGAGCAAAAACAGGTCTGGGACCAGGTTATAGATCTCATGCTCTCACTTTATCTCTCTCTTTCTCTCACTTGCTCTCTCTGTCACTGCTCCCTGCTCTTTGATTTGTTACCACTAAATCGTGAGGCCGAGCCAACTCCATAAGTTACAACTCAAGTACCATATTTATTATATTCCTGTCACTCCAACACTGTGTTAGGCTTGCATTTTAGTAAACTTGGTCATGTCCCTCAGACAAATCTCAGTCCTTCATTTGCACTGATGCTCTGATCTAATTTCTCACCAAGTTCATGCGAGTCAATCAAATTACTATTTTTTATGAGAAGTTAAGACATCTTTGATTAATACTATGAAAGTGACACAAACTAATTGGCAGTAAAAAAAAAAATAAATATGTAGCTTGTTAACTACCTTGGACTTTGACTATAAGTTGCTATAAGGAGTTGATTCGGGGTCGGGACAAAGTGTAACTGCTGCACTTTGCTTTCCTCTCACCCAGACTTAATACTGTAATGTGTCCTTTCGGCTGCATTTGATTGTATCCACAACTGTCACACAGGTGGAGCTAGCTCACCCCTCTAACAGACACTGTCAGCTATGCTCTCCATGGCAGACCTGGCTGAGTTCAAATAGTATTAGAAATTTGAAAAACTCAGGGTGTTTTCTTCAGCCTGCCTGAAGTACCCAATGGGTAGTGTTGGCACTTTTGGGACTATTCCATTGCTTCCAATACGCTAGGTAAGCCGGATTAAGCACAGTTAAAGTATTCAAAAAAAATCTAAATACTACTTGAACCCAGTTCTAATGACCATGCCTCTCTTGTCCTGGGTCTAACCATGCATTTCTGTCCCAGTCTGGACATCTAGCCTGAAGTAGGAGCCATGCAACGCTGTCCTCTCACTCTAGCATTGCCACCCAGACCATGATGCCAACCTATGCCACTAGTGCCAACCTGCCTCTCTCCTTCCAGCTGCAGGACCTGGAGATGATTAGCCAATGCTACGATGATAGCTGCTCTGAGTCGGCGTTCCGAGAATCCCACACACTCTCACACTCCCATTCCCAGGCGGTGGAGCCTCCGGATCTACCAATGCCCACGTGCTTCCGATCCCGTAGCCATAGCTACCTGCGGGCCATCCAGGCCGGATGCTCACAGGATGACGACACTGCTTCCGTGGACTCGGATTCACCGCCGCCCACCGCCACTACTGTTCACACCTATAGCACCAGCACTGGTGAGTAGGCTTACCTACTGATGCTGATCAATGGTTAGTTTTGCACTATTACCTGCTAATGGTTGAGCTTTACATTAGGGAGCTGGGTATTAGGTTAAGCTGATTCTAGATCTGTGCCTATGGGCAACTTCGCTGGATTCTTATTGTTGTTGCATTGTCGAGAAGGAACCCGCAAGTAAGCATTTCGTTGGATGGTACCATGTACATAAGACTAATGAAATGTCAACTTGAAAAAAGTGAATTATTGGATTATGGATTATGCAACATATCCTACACCGTCGCTGATTAAATTAAATTCCTGAATTAAGTTTTGTGTTATTGGTTTGTGGCTGCAAACTGTAATGCTGTGAGAAGAGGATTGTGAAAGTGATGTAATCTTATGGGTCGAGATTGACAGAGATTGACCTGGTTATTGGTTATGTTTGTGCATAGAATCATACCTGTGAGCTCTCTCTGTTTGAATGAGGCCTAACCAATAGAACTCTACATGAATCATTTCTTCTTGGCTAGTGACAGTTACCTAGCAATGGCCATTTTGTTTGTGGTGGCTGCAGGGGCGGAGCCAGAGGGGTGTCCGGGATGGACATTAACTTTTTTTGCTCTCCTGCAGAAGCTTTATAACTTTGTATCTGGCTGGTAAGTTCATCTCAAGTGTCTTACAGTTCAGAAAGAGCTGTATCCACAGCAGCAGCCCAGGGAACTACAAAGACTTACGGATGGAAGGTGGGCATGCAGATACACAAATGTTCTGTCATGGTCTATGGATCCCCTGAAGTAGTCTTGGCCACCCCCTGGCCACCCCATGTATAAAACTCTAGTTCCGCCACTGGGGGCTGGCTGAGCAAGTACAGAGGCTGAAATAGACACTCGGTTCGTTAGAACTGACATCGTGAATTTCTTTGCTATTTTGTATCCACGTGCTACAATGCAGGTTACAGTGTGTAATGTTGGTTGTTGTCAAAAGCCTCCACATCGCGGAGCTGTTGACCGTTTTCGCCACGCCACTTGACCCGGTTTAAAGAGACCGTTTCCTGGACAGTAGGCTTTACCAAAAGCTTGCTGTTACTATTTATCGTCTTTGACAGATACTGTTTCGACTTTGGATGTTTAGAAGTCAACAGCTCCTGCGATGTTGTCTTCATTTAAAAAAATGATTTTTTCTTCTGATAGGCTACGAGGGTAAGTGTTTGGTGCCAATAGTGTGACTTTTATGGAAATATCTATCTCAATCGCTTCTCAAGTCCTGAACAGCTTTGCATTGTATATTGTTCGAGCATGTGACGCAAAGGATAGGCTACTGTATATACGATACTGTAGCCGCTGCTATTTGATTTTGAAAGTAAACCTGCGGCGAGGACACAGTTGAGCTCTCTGAGGTATAACATTTGGCCACTGTCTATAGATGCGCAATAATCGGCAATCGAGATCAGAGCGCGCGCGATGTAGCCTAATGTAAAGTCAGGTTTCATTCATTATTGTGTGCGAAAGGCGGATCATATTGTATTTAACTGTACGTCGCAATGGATAAGAGCGTATGTTAAATGAAAATGTATTTTGTTTTGTGTAGGCTATTACCAATAAGGTATCTAGGTGTATCTGAGCAACTTCATTCTACATTTCTGTGAGAAAGAGAAGGAGAAGTTGTTCATATGGATATGTCTTGGCAATCAATTCTCATTGTCAACGAAGAAACCTCACTTGTAATGTATGCTTTTGGCTATGTAAGCTATACAAATAAAATGGGCATAATAGCTATATCGCCCTGAACCAGTGAAAGCAAATATGTTAGTCACATGGTAAGACCGGTAAGACTGACTGGGAATTATGTGACATATTCCATTTGTTTTGTTTAGCATCATTGTAGCCATACAGCAAGGTTTCTCAAAATTGATCCTGGGTCCACGGTTAGTTTTTTGCCTTAACACTACACAGCTGATTCAAATAACCAACTCATCATCAAAAGTGTTGATTATTTGAATCAGCTGCGTAGCGTTTCCCAAATTCAGTCCTCGGGACCCCAAGGGATGTCCGTTTTCTTGTTTTTGCCCGAGCACTACACAGCTGATTAAAATATTAAAAGCTTGATGGTTAGTTGATTATTTGAATCAGCTGTAGTGGGGGCACCTGCCAAGTCCTAGACCTTTGGCCTGGTGGAAGGAACAAACACGCTCCATCATGGGAGGGATATTCCAGGGTGAAAGCTCAACAGCTCTCCCAGAAAAATGTCTCATTAGTGGAATGTGTGTAATATAGAGATGTGCACATATCTTCTGGGTACTCGGTTAAAGAGCATATTTGGCCCCTGTGCCCCTCTATTAGCCACTTCCCCTCTTCTGCTCTCTTTGCTAATCTGTTTCCATGTGGAGGGAGGAGATCTGGAGTAACATCTGCTAAATATGTGTATGAGACCAATAAAATTTGATTTGGATTCAATATGAGACAGCAATGCTCAGGAAACTAAATACCCAATGGGCAAAAACTAGTTGAATCAATGTTGTTTCCATGTCATTTCAACCATCAAAGTCATCAACGTGAGGGAATTTATTTATTTTTTCAACCAACTTTAACCAACATTTTGGTTGATTTCACATTGAATTCACATTAGTTGACAACTCAGTCAAATGTAAATGAAAACTAGACGTTGAACTGACTTGTCAGTAAATAGCTTGTCAGTAAATAGCTTGTCAGTAAATAGCTTGGCAGTAAATAGCTTGTCAGTATATAGCTTGGCAGTAAATAGCTTGGCAGTAAATAGCTTGGCAGTAAATAGCTTGGCAGTAAATAGCTTGGCAGTAAATAGCTTGTCAGTAAATAGCTTGGCAGTAAATAGCTTGGCAGTAAATAGTTGTGTTCTTCACTTACGTTCTAAATCACTTCTTTACATACTTTGGTCTTTTAAAGCCCTTTAATGGAGTTCCATCACCAACAGTGATGTAGGTTGTGGGAATGTGGTTGGCCAATGTCCCTTTTCCAGAAGATTCTCATAGCTAACTGTAGAACGCTATTAATAGGGGACAGACTCACTTGGCTGCGGTGAATCGACTGTGGTGAATGTCGAGAAAATTGTAGTTTTCAGTGATTAAATAGTGGTCCAGTTACCGAAGGGAGCCAAGAAACTGCAGTGTGTAATTTTCCTGACTCTCAGCCCTGCCTAGCATAGCAAAGAGCTAGTGAGCTACACAGTCGGCAGTGAAAGGACTGAGGATGACTCATTCATACCCATGAGCTCATAATATGACACTGAAACCTGGGTGTTAAGGGAGAGGTTAGCTGTAGCTATGTGGGTGTGATCTATGATCCATGAGATCATACCATTCTAAATGACCATCCTCCTCAACTCCTCCTAACCCACCGATGGAGATAAGCTATAGGGACTTTCTCAGCCTCACGATGTGTTCAGTTGGTGTAAACACAACACAGAATTCACAGGACTGACAGGAGTTAATTTGCCCTTTTCAATGTCGACCTTGCTTAGAATAGCAGCGGAATGTCTGGCTTTGGTTGAAGCAAGCCTTGTGAATTCTAGAGGGAAAGTGTGTTTTGTGAGTGAGATTGTGGCTAGTGTGGTCACACTGAAACAATAGTCCTAATTCTTCAGTCTGTTTTACTGTGGGCAGCAGTAATTGAAAAGAGGTTGGGGAGTTAATTTGGCCACTGAATGGGCTGAAGTCCTTAAGGGAAGGTAGCCAAACCACCAAGGCCAGGTCCAATCCTTTATGTTCTGTGGAGAGATTAATTGTCCAAGGAGGATGACAGGAAGGCTGGCAATTCCAAGATGGCAGATAAGCAGAAGCAAGTTAGGTTTTCGGTTGCTAGGATCAGGAAAGCAGGCACCTGATTTGTCTGTCCATTGTTTCTAATTGGCCAATCTCATTCCTATCTACGGTACATTTCCCATAAATTAGCATAGCGAGCCAAGAACATTTGTTATGTTCATTTTGGTTTTGTTTTATATAGTAGTTGGCAAGAGACCTACTACTAAGCACTTTTCTTGGAAGATGCTTAGTGCAATGTTTCTCAAATGATTGGGATTGTACTTTACGGTTCTGTGTGAGTGGAGTCATTTGGACACTACCTATGTTCAGTTATGTATTTTTTTTTCAAATCAAGCCGTCCCTGACCTCCAGTTGTCTCTGGGGAAGCAGGACAAACGACAGTACTAAATACAAGCTGCTGATATGCCTCTACCCCTTTACGTTGCCAGTGCCACAGCATCTGTCTGTTTCTTTTCACCCCTGATGACTAGTGAAAACTTTAGCACCCCCATCGACAGAGAGAAGGCCTTGTCCCACTTAGTATGGTCATTATTTTTGTAATGACAGTGTGCAAATCTATGGAAAGGTGAACAGGCAGGATTTTTTATTATTAGTTTATTATTAGTTTATAGATTAGTTTATAGATTAGTTTATTATTCCGTGACATTATTTTATAGAATGAATAATACAATTGAACAAAGCTGAATAAAATATAAATATTTTCTCCAAACGATTTGAGGGAGTGTGCACATGCAGCTATTCTGTGTTGAGCGGTTAACAAAGAAATAAGTATTCCTGTATATTTAATTTAGAGTTATTAATGTGCCTTTAGTTGTTCTACAAACATTGGGCTATGTTTTGATTTTTAATACATAGTATGGCTGCATGATGAGACTGATGATTTAAAAAAAAGTTGTTTGAAAGGCATGAGCTCTGCTTTGTTTTTTGCACAGGCGGTACTTACTCCAATAGTCTCTCATTCACAATTTGACATGCACTTGATAATGCCTCAAATTTCATGGCGGCATCCCCTTGTGGCCGTAATTCACCCTAAAAAAAATCCTGCCTGCTAATTATCTATAGGCTATGTTTCAACTTTTCAATTTCAAATGATTTTCTAACAAGTTGCATTTTCTAACAACAGTTTGAATTGAGCTGTGTTCCGCCTCCTCATTAATTCACATTCAGCGTTGCAGACACTTTATTTTTGAGGTTTTACTGAGCCATATAAACTTCTCTCTTCGAGGAGAGCCCCCCCCCCCCCCCCCCCCCCCCCCCCTCATGGACTGCACCAGATTTGCCAGTTTTTGCTGTGAGATGTTACCCCACTCTTTCACCAAGGCACCTGCAAGTTACTGGACATTTCTGGGGGGAATGGCCCTAGCTCTCACCCTCTGATCCAACAGGTCCCAGATGTGCTCAATGGGATTGAGATCCGGGCTCTTCGCTGGCCATGGCAGAACACTGTCATTGCTGTCTTGCAGGAAATCACACACAGAATGAGCACTATGGCTGGTGGCATTGTCATGCTGGAGGGTCATGTCAGGATGAGCCTGCAGGAAGGGTACCACATGAGGGAGGAGGATGTCTTCCTTGTAATGCACAGCGTTGAGATTGCCTGCAATGACAACAAGCCCAGTCCAATGATGCTGTGACACACCGCCCCAGACCATGACGGACCCTTCACCTCCAAATCGATCCCGCTACAGAGTACAGGCCTCGGTGTAACGCTCATTCCTTTGACGATAAACACAAAGTTGATCATCACCCCTGGTGAGACAATACAGCGTCTCGTCAGTGAAGGGCACTTTTGCCAGTACCGACTGGTCCAGCGATGGTGGGTTTGTGTCCATAGGCGACGTTGTTGCCGGTGATGTCTGATTAGGACCTGCCTTACAACAAGCCTACAATCCCTCAGTCCAGCCTCTCAGCCTATTGCGGATAGTCTGAGCACTGATGGAGGGATTGTGGTATAACTCTGGCAGTTGTTGTTGCCATCCTGTACTACTGCAAGGACGATCAGTCCGTTCTGTCTCCCTGTAGTGCTGTCTTAGGCATCTCACAGTACATACATTGCAATTTATTGCCCTGGCCACATCTGCAGTCCTCATGCCCCCTTGCAGCATGCCTAAGGTGCGTTCACACAAATGTGCAGGGACCCTGGGCATCTTTCTTGTGGAGTTTTTCAGAGTCAGTAGAAAGGCCTCTTTAGTGTCCTAAGTTTTCATAACTGTGACCTTAATCGCCTACCATCTGTAAGCTGTTAATGTCTTAACAACGTTCAACAGGTGCATGTTCATTAATTGTTTATGGTTCATTTAACAAGCATGGGAAACAGTGTTTAAACCCTTTACAATGAATATCTGTGAAGTTATTTGTATTTTTATGAATTATCTTTGAAAGACAGGGTCCTGAAAAAGGGACGTTTCTTTTTTTGCTGAGTTTATGTAGCATAATGTATTTACAGTTTTATTCACAAGTACTCGTGACAAATAATGCATTCTGATTATTTCATATATTGTAATGGACACCTATGATGTGTGTAAAATACTTTTTTGAAGGTTTTACTGATTATAATGAGCTAATCTATTTGCCAGCTATGTGTGGCGCCATGTTTGTTGACATTATACAATGCATTCTGGGTGTCACGTAATCTGTCAGACCAAAGATGTTATAATGAGGTGAAGGAATGGTTCACTCATCTTTCGGGTAAACTTCCGGAAGTGAATGAAGGCAAGTGGATGATCGTAGACGACACACCCCCTTCAACATGCATACTATAAACAGACCAAACTCATGTTGTCTCCTTTTAATATCTTTGGTTGATGAAAAAAAAAACATTCCAGTGCACAAACTACCCATTTTCAGAATACTTTCGATTTCTAGAAAGAGTTTTACTTCATTATTTCAATCAATGGTGAGCTCACCCATGACTTAATTATAACTTTGTAAAGACTTTGTAAAATGTTTCTGTGAAAAAAAGTGTTGCCAGCTCAAATGCTTATTGTTATGTCAATTGAAAATGGACATTCTAAATAAGCATTCTAATCAAACGTTCTCATCACACCGGTTTGATCATAGGCAACAGGGACCACTATAGATTGATCACACCTGTTTGTTGGTCCGTGTGAAAAGGTTAAATATATTGTTAGAACTGTCCACATTGACTTTTCGTCAGCCAACAAGATGAGTAGGACTAACCAACAGAAAAAACACTAGTCTATGTCAATCTACTATCCCCCATAGTACAAAAGTCAACCTATTCTATTCTGCACGACAAATAAATATTCCAAACATAGTCTGGGACAGTTGTGGGATGGGATAGATCCCAAATTAATACAACCACTAATAGTTTATCAACATTTTAAGCTAAAGGTTTTGATCTGTTGCATCAGCGACATTGCATAAAAAACAATGTCGCTGATGCAACAGATCAAAACCTTTAGCTTAAAATGTTGATAAACTATTAGGCTACTTCTTCACATTATAAGCGCAGCAATGCGCACATGGTACTAGACTATAAGCGCAAATGTTCCATTAGCGGAAAACACCATTATCAAAAGTGACTGCAAATGCAATTATGCAGGTAATGCTTTTATTATAAATGTGCATTATTTTTTTTATTTACCCCTTTTTCTCCCCAATTTCATGGTATCCAATTGGTTGTTAGTCATGTCCCATCGCTGCAACTCCGGTATGGACTCTGGAGAGGTGAAGGTCAAGAGCCGTGCGTCTGTAACGTCTGCTTCCAACTCATAAAACACATAAATCCCCTGAACACAGTTCACTTTCCAGCTCACTCTCGCAAACACATAAATCCCCTGAACACAGCTCACTTTCCAGCTCACATTTTCAGACACATAGATCCCCTGAACACAGCTCACTTTCCAGCTCACATTTTCAGACACATAGATCCCCTGAATGCAACTCACTCTCCAGATCCCAATCACCTGAATTCTGTGTATGACCTTCGGCCTGCCCCTGGACCCAGCAACCTGCCTCCTCCTGTTGTCCTTTACTAATAAACACCTGCTGTGCCCTGCGCTTGAAACCAGCACTCTGTCTCCCATTATAACCATTGCAGCATCCTCCGAAACACAACCCAGCCAAGTTGCGCTGCTTCTTGACACAATGGCCGCTTAACCCGGAAGCCTGCACCAATGTGGTGACCGTGTCATGTAATGTTCATCATAGGTACACTTCAACTATGACAGACAAAATGAGAAAAAAAATCCAGAAAATCACATTGTAGGATTTTTTATTAATTTATTTGCAAATGATGGTGGAAAATAAGTATTTGGTCAATAACAAAAGTTGATCTCAATACTTTGTTATATACCCTTTGTTGGCAATGACAGAGGTCAAACCTTTTCTGTAAGTCTTCACAAGGTTTTCACACACTGTTGCTGGTATTTTGGCCCATTCCTCCATGCAGATCTCCTCTAGAGCAGTGATGTTTTGGGGCTGTTGCTGGGCAAAACGGACTTTCAACTCCCTCCAAAGATTTTCTATGGGGTTGAGATCTGGAGACTGGCTAGGCCACTCCAGGACCTTGAAATGCTTCTTACCAAGCCACTCCTTCATTGCCCGGGTGGTGTGTTTGGGATCATTGTCACGTTTCATCTTCAATGCCCTTGCTGATGGAAGGAGGTTTTCACTCAAAATCTCACGATGCATGGCCCCATTCATTCTTTCCTTTACACGGATCAGTCGTCCTGTCCCTTTGCAGAAAAATAGGCCCCAAAGCATGATGTTTCCACCCCCATGCTTCACAGTAGGTATGGTGTTCTTTGGATGCAACTCAGCATTCTTTGTCCTCCAAACACGACGAGTTGAGTTTTTACCAAAAAGTTATATTTTGGTTTCATCTGACCATATGACATTCTCCCAATCTTCTTCTGGATCATCCAAATGCTCTCTAGCAAACTTCAGACGGGCCTGGACATGTACTGGCTTAAGCAGGGGGACACGTCTGGCACTGCAGGATTTGAGTCCCTGGCGGCGTAGTGTATTACTTTGGTCCCAGCTCTCTGCAGGTCATTCACTAGGTCCCCCCGTGTGGTTCTTGTGATCATTTTGACCCCACGGGGTGAAATCTTGCGTGGAGCCCCAGATCGAGGGAGATTATCAGTGGTCTTGTATGTCTTCCATTTCCTAATTATTGCTCCCATAGATGATTTCTTCAAACCAAGCTGCTTACCTATTGCAGATTCAGTCTTCCCAGCAGGTCTACAATTTTGTTTCTGGTGTCCTTTGACAGCTCTTTGGTCTTGGCCATAGTGGAGTTTGGAGTGTGACTGTTTGAGGTTGTGGACAGGTGTCTTTTATACTGATAACAAGTTCAAACAGGTGCCATTAATACAGGTAACGAGTGGAGGACAGAGGAGCCTCTTAAAGAAGAAGTTACAGGTCTGTGAGAGCCAGAAATCTTGCTTGTTTGTAGGTGACCAAATCCTTATTTTCCACCATAATTTGCAAATAAATTCATTAAAAATCCTACAATGTGATTTTCTGGATTTTTCTCATTTTGTCTGTCATAGTTGAAGTGATGAAAATTACAGGCCTCTCTCATCTTTTTAAGTGGGACAACTTGCACAATTGGTGGCTGACTAAATACTTTTTTGCCCCACTGTATATGCCAGTTAGGCTCTGCACCACTTGTAAAGCGGATTAATGTGCTTAATTTTATTAAGTTATTTGGCCACTTTGGTTGGGGTACAAACCTTATTAAAAATATAGGCCCATGGGCTAGGCTACATAAGGTGTGCAACTGTGATTTGAAAAAGTCGCAAAAAAAGGCATTGTTTCTTATGCTGGGCATCATTCACAAGTGATAATATACTGTATAATTCACAATAATATTGTCATCCATTAGACTATTCTTGATTTAATCTTGTCTTTACATATACTAAATAATATTTGTGACATTTGTTTTGATTTAGAATGGACCATTATCCTGCACCTGTATCCTAACGGGCAACAGGGAAAAATACATGTAATCTATTCACTTAAATAGTGAATGGAGGACGCTTTTCCCTGTGGTTTATTTTCATGCCAGCCAGGTAGGCTATACTCCTGTTATAAATATAAGCAATGTGCTTAATATTAGGAAAGTTGATTAAAAATATATAGTTGGACTAGCCTATAGAAAGCTGATGTGATCCTCGTCTTTTTATTAGTGGCCATCACTCTATTTTCTCCTGCAATTTCATAGCCTATAGAAATGTTGTGCAACATGAGCTCACGGCTCTCATAAAGATTCACCATTACATTTGCATTGCTGTCATATTGATTAGAGGGACAATAGAGGGCTGAATACCAGGCAGTTATCAAGTTTGGTAGGCTACTAATGAACAGCAGCAGCATCAGAGCTTGGAGAAGCCTAATTACCGTGACTAAACGGTCATGTGGAATTTGACTGCCTTTATGACTCGTGACCGCCGGTGTGGCGGTAAGAAAGTCACCGCAACAGCCATACTGCCAATGGGCCTGTAATCATCTCATTTTTTTTTTTGCATCGCCAGTTCTTCTTGGGAGCGAGATCTAGTGGGGGAGAGATTAAGTGATAGATGCTGAATATTTGTTTTAGTACACTGTTTTGTCATTAGTGTTGCTGGGGTATCTGCGGTTCATTGTCATATGTGCTTATTACCTGACATTTTGTTCATTATGTAATGAAGTCCTTGCCTTTGCATCAGTGTGAAAGTTTCAGGTTCTCAGCTAAACAGTAAGTAATTTGTAAACAGACACGTACAATGACTTGTCATGACAACTATCCTGCTTAGTTTGCATCAGGAGGTTGCCTTGCAGTTGGACAGTTTAAGGTGCCACATGGTTGGGTTAGCGTCTGTCCATTATGCAGCATTGTTTACACCTCCAAAAAACTCATGAACTAGTCTCACAAGTGGACAGCTAGACCAATGTCCAGAGGGCAGGATAAGACCAGACCGTTGGCTCCTTTCACATTCCACAGAGTAAACATTTTGAACAAAGCTCCGGGTTGTTGCATAACTTCTGGTTAAGTCAGAACAGCTGCTCTTATTTAATATAATTGCACTTCGGGGATGGCAGCCAGCA
Source organism: Oncorhynchus mykiss (assembly GCF_013265735.2). NCBI lineage: Eukaryota > Metazoa > Chordata > Actinopteri > Salmoniformes > Salmonidae > Oncorhynchus > Oncorhynchus mykiss. Next base: position 74,881,275 of record NC_048571.1, on the reverse strand, counting down.
ATGAGTACAGAATGAGCTTCATTAAGTCAGGAAAGGTATTTAGATTGACTGTTTGCAAAGCCTTAAACTGTTTTGCAGATGGGTTCTGAATGCGAGCTTTGTCAGCATCACAATTCTGTACATTACTGGTGGAAGGATTAGTTGCATTATCGCAGTCATCACACACTGGGCTGACTATGTTGTATGTAAGTGATTAGGCGTAACAGACAGAATTTGGAGGGAAATTTACTCCGGAGACCTGCACTCTCTTCCGCTATCCATATTAGATCTCACATTTAATTGGCATTTAAAGGAAAATTCCACCCTAAAACTATCTTTGAAAGTTAAATATCTTGAAAACTTTGCTGACATGCAAAATATTTTGGGACTACATCAAAAATGGACTAATAAAACAAATGCCAAAAGATGGTTTAATTTCAGTGGCTTCCTTTCCTTCATCTTGACTAATCTGAAGATATCAGGCTAGGGGAAAGCAATATGGGAGGATGCCTTCACCAGTCCATTTCTTTAATGGCAGGTGCAAATGGCCCAGAGAAGACATTTAAAGGAATCTACTTTAAACTATTGAGATGCATGTTTTTGCCTTCTTTAAATGTTTTCACTCTCCTGTATCCTGAGCTAGCCTGATGTACATTGCCTTCAGAAAGTATTCACACCCCTTACCTTTTTCCACATTTTATTGTGTTACATCCTGAATTAAAAATAGAATAAATGTAGATGTTTTGTTTCTGGCCTGCACATAATGCCCCATAATGTGAAAGTGGAATTATGTTTTTAGAAATTGTAATTAAAATTGACAAGTTGAAACGTCAATATATTCAACCCCTTTGTTATGGCAAGCCTAAATAAATTCAGAAGTAAATATTTCTTAACAAGTCACGTAAGAAGTTTAATGGACTCACTGTGTGTGCAATAAGTGTTAAACATGATTTTTGAATGACTACTTCATCTCTGCACCCCACTCATACGATTATCTGTAAGGTCCCTCAGCTGAACAGTGAATTTCAAACACAGATTCAATGACAAAGACTAGGGAGGTTTCCAATTCATCGCAAAGAAGATCACCTATTGGTAGATTGGTAAAAATTAAACAAGCAGACATTGAATATCCCTTTGATCAATGCGAACTTATTAATTACACTTTTGATGGTGTATAAATACACCCAATCACTACAAAGATACAGGAGTTGTTCCTAACTCAGTTGCCGGAGAGGAAGGAAACCATTCAGGGATTTCACACAAGGCCAATCGTGACTTTAAAATAGTTAGAGTTTAATGGCTGTGATAGGAAAAAACTGAGGAAAAACTACTTTGGAGTTACTCCACAATACAAACCTAAATGACAAAGTGACAAGAAGGAATCCTGTTCAGGTTTAAAATAAAGTAAAACTGCAAAAAATGTGGCAAAGAAATTGACTTTATTTCCTGAATAAAAAGTTTGGGGCAAATCCGACAACACATCACTGAGTACCATTCTTCATATTTTCAAGCATAGTGGTGGCTGCATCATGTTATGGGAATACTTGTCATCGGCAAGGACTAGGAAGTTGTTTTTTTATTATAAAAAGGAACAGAATTGAGCTAAACACAGGCAAAATCCTAGAGAAAAATCTGGTTCAGTCTGCTTTCCACCAGACACTGGGAGATTAATTAACCTTTTAGCAGGACAATAACCTAAAACACAAGGCCAAAGGAACACTGCAGTTGCTTACCAAGACGACATTGAATGTTCCTTAGTGGCCTAGTTACAGTTTTGACTTAAATCTGTTTAAATCCATGGCAAGACTTGAAAATGGCTGTCTAGCAATGATCAACAACCAACATTCACAGAGTTTGAAGAATAATAATGTGCAAATATTGTACAATCCAGGTGTGCAAAACTCTTTGAGATATACCTGGGGGGCGCTAGAGAGCGTGCTATGGAGTAGACGTGCTTTGCTTAACCTTTCACAACCTATAACTTCAAACATTGTCTAGCAGTATGACAAAGGGAAAAGGCAGCAAAAAAGGGGGCGCTAAACGAGATAGACAACGAACCAATTTCAACATCGCCGACCCACGAGGAGTTAGCTGAAGATGCTAGCTCCCAAGAGTTCCCCTCAGAACCTACTCAAAGTGACCTACTGGCTGCTATAAACTTACTAAGCAAAAAGGTGGACACAAGGTTGGCTGATATCTAAAAGATTATTGGGACTTTGACTGAAACTGTGAAGGCAACTAAGGGCAGGGTGCATGAGGTTGAGCAGACGACAGTAGATCACGAGGCCAGGCTACAGGACAAAGACACCAGAACATCTGAAATTTGGGATCCAGGAGGACACTGAGAAAGGGAAACCCACTGAATTTGTCTCAGGGCTGATACCGGCATTGCTGGGGAGTGAACACTTCAAAACAGCCATCCAGATCGACCGCACACACAGATCACAGGCAACGAAGCTGGCCAAGGGCGCACCACCAATGCCATTCATTGCACAGCTGCACAATCCCCAGACCAGGGATCACATCCTCAAGCTGACTAGTCAAAATTTCCCCTTTAACTACAACGGAGCGAGGGTGTCTTTCTACCCAGATCTTACTTTGGAGTTGAGGAGTCGTCGACGAGTATGATGAGTTACGCAAGAAATGCAGGGCGGCCAACATCCGATATGGATTCCTCTTCCCGGCCCGGTTTAAGGTAACAGTTGAGGGATCAACACGTACGTTTGACAACCCAAAATTGGCCGATCTGTTCTTGTCAAGCAAGCTCCCTCGCTGAGGATACAGAACGGTTGTGTCAACCGGCTAAGTGGCGAAATACAGGCCAGGAATGTGTTTGAATTTCCTGCCAATGTATTTTCGATCAGAAGATCAGAAATTGGGACTTACAGTGCTGTCAAAAAGTATTTGCCCCCTTCCTGATTTCTTATTTTTTTGCACATTTGTCACACTTAAATGTTTCAGATCATCAAACAAATTTCAATATTACACAAAGATAACCCAAGTAAACACAAAATGCAGTTTTTATTTATTAAGGGAAAAAGCTATCCGAAACTTCATGGCCCTATGTGAAAAAGTAATTGCCCCCTAAACCTAATAACTGGTTGTGCAACCCTCAGCAGCAACAACTGCAATCAAGCGTTTGCGATAACTGGCAATGAGTCTTTCACATCGCTGTGGAGGAATTTTGGCCCAATCTTCTTTGCAGAATTGTTTTAATTCAGCCACATTGGAGCATTTGAGCATGAACCGCCTTTTTAAGGTCACACCACAGTATCTCAATCAGATTCAAGTCCGGACTTCGATTAGGCCACTCCAAAACCTTCATTAAGTTTTTTTAAGCCATTCAGAGGTGGACTTGCTGGTGTGTTTTGGATCATTGTCCTGCTGCAGAACCCAAATGCTCTTCAGCTTGAGTTCACGAACAGATGGCCGGACATTCTGCTTCAGGGTTTATTGGTATAGAGCAGAATTCACAGTTCCATCAATCACAGCAAATCGTCCAGATCCTAAAGCAGCAAAGCAGCCCCAGACCATCACACTACCACCACCATATTTGACTGTTGGTATGATGTTCTTTTTCTGAAATGCTGTGTTGTCTCGTCAGTCCACAGAATATTTTCACAAAAGTCTTGGGGATCATCAAGATGTTTTTTGCCAAAAGTGAGACGAGCCTTTATGTTCTTTTTGGTCAGCAGTGGTTTTTGCCTTGGAACTCTGCCATGGATGCCATTTTTGCCAAGTCTCTTACTTATGGTTGAGTCATGAACACGGACCTTAACTGAGGCAAGTGAGGTCTGCAGTTCTTTAGATGTTGTTGTGGGTTCTTTTGTGACCTCTTGGATGAGTCGTCGCTGCGCTCTTGGGGTAATTTTGGTAGGACAGCCATTCCTGGGAAGGTTCACCACTGTTCAAAATGTTCTCCATTTGTGGATAATGGCTCTCACCATGGTTTTAAAAATAAAAAAAAATATATATATATTACCTTTATTTAACTAGGCAAGTCAGTTAAGAACAAATTCTTATTTTCAATGATGGCTTGATGGCCTTGTAACCCTTTCCAGACTGATGCCAATTACTTTGTTTCTCATCGGTTCCTGAATTTCTTTGGATCACGGCATGATGTCTTGCTTTTTGAGATCTTTTGGCCTACTTCACTTTGTCAGAATGGTTCTATTTATTTATTTATTTATTTATTTATATATATATTTTTATTTTACCCCTTTTTCTCCCCAATTTCGTGGTATCCAATTGTTTAGTAACTACTATCTTGTCTCATCGCTATAACTCCCGAGACGAAGGTTGAAAGTCATGCGTCCTCCGATACACAACCCAACCAAGCCGCACTGCTTCTTAACACAGCGCCATCCAACCCGGAGGCCAGCCGCACCAATGTGTCGGAGGAAACACCGTGCACCTGGCAACCTTGGTTAGCGCGCACTGCGCCCGGCCCGCCACAGGAGTCGCTGGTGCGCGATGAGACAAGGAATTCCCTACCGGCCAAACCGTCCCTAACCCGGACGACGCTAGGCCAATTGTGCGTCGCCCCACGGACCTCCCGGTCGCGGAGGAAAGGAAAGAATGAATGGGGCCATGTATCGTGAGATTTTGAGTGAAAACCTCCTTCCATCAGCAAGGGCATTGAAGATGACACGTTGCTAGGTCTTTCAGCATGACAATGATCCCAAACACACTGCCCGGGCAACAAAGGAGTGGCTTCGTAAGAAGCATTTCAAGGTCCTGGAGAGGCCTAGCCAGTCTCCAGATCTCAACCCCATAGAAAATCTTTGGAGGGAGTTGAAAGTCCGTGTTGCCCAGCAACAGCCCCAAAACATCACAGCTCTAGATGAGATCTGCATGGAGGAATGGGCCAAAATACCAGCAACAGTGTGTGAAAACCTTGTGAAGACTTACAGAAAACGTTTGACCTCTGTCATTGCCAACAAAGTATTGAGATAAACTTTTGTTATTGACCAAATACTTATTTTCCACCATAATTTGCAAATAAATCCTACAATGTGATTTTCTGGATTTTTTTTCTAATTTTGTCTGTCATAGTTGAAGTGTACCTATGATGACTAAATACTTTTTTGCCCCACTGTATATACTACAATTTGAAACGCCTTTTCAACGTAATGTATCATGATCATAAAGTTGAGGCAGTGGTAATTGCTCTTGACGCAGAGAAGGTATTTGATCAAAATATGGCAGCCGATACTGGATAAATGGTCTAGTCCCGCTTCATAACTGGGTTGATGATCTGCTCCTACTCTGTGCTGTACTCCACTCAATATTTATTTTTGGCTTAACTACACTGCTTGTAATGACTATATGCTGTCTTCTTATACATGTACCGCCTAATAGGATTTAGTTTTATTTTGTGTATGTATGACTTAAGTTTTGTTTTGTCCTCTAAATTGGCCATCCCATTCAACAGTACAATGAATGTCAATGTTTGTATCGCTGTCTTTTTTATTTTATTTTTTATTTGAAAATAATAAACATATATTATGTAGATTTACCCAGAAAGATTCACAGCTCAGGGGGTTGAATACTTATGTAAATGATATGTATTTCTGTATTTGCAAAAATGTCACTTTTTAGTGTAGATTATTGATAAAATATGACAATTAAATTCATTTGTAACACAAAATGTGGAAAAAGTCAATAGGTGTGAATAGTTTCTGAAGATAATATAGGTTATAGCCAGCTAACCCAAATACTGTAGGACCTCAATAACCCTCTAGCCCAAAATAAATGATGTCCTAGTCCTATGTAATCTGAGAAGAGGAGGTAATTTATGATTTTCCAGTTGTAAGAAAAGCTGATTTTATGGGTTTTCCACCCAAGGGTAAATTCTGTTTAGATTGATGCAAGCGTGCTATGACACTTGGAACCCATAGGGCAGGGAAGGCATCCAAATCCTGTCACCCTCGCACACGCACACACACACACTGCAGAATGGAATCTGGAGCAGAGCCAGCATGTCACATAGCTGCCATTACGACAGCAAACCCTTCCAGCCCCAGGAACATCTCTGTTATTCGGGGTGGCAGTGGTCACTGGTCCCACTATCAGTACCATCTTCCTCTGACATGGCTGTCTGTTATAAACTATGGAATATAGTATATGTCTGGTACTGTATAGCATTAAACAGCAGGGAAACACTTTTTCCAAGATTATTTACAAGATTATTTATGTCATACACAATCTTACGTAATTGTCTTGCACCAGCCGTATGGTGCTTACCTGTTGAAATACATTTTTATAATTTATAACCCAGGTATTTACTCTGGTACAGGGTCTTTGCAATATCAAGTTTGACCAACAGAACAATATGACACACTACCTAACTAACACAAAGGAACCAACCACTCACAGCAGTTGACATGGCAGTACATCTCCACAGCATGTGTTGCCTTCTGATTATTTTTAGAAAATTATCCTTTATTTTCTCCCAAAGCAGTTGGCCTTGCTGTAAGGCAATCTATGGTCATAGACTAGTGTGAGTGATTTATGGGGCGGGCAGAGCGTGAGGAATCTTTCCTGGGGCCGTATAGCCAGGTAGTTACTGGATATGGTGTCAATGGTATGTCAATGAGGAGATGGATGACTACATTGGAAAGATGAACTTATTCTCATCCTTACACAAGCTATGTACTGTTGTTGTTGTTGTACGGCTATAATGCTCTACTGTTGTGGGGAATGAATGTTGTTGCTGCCCTATTTGAACCAGATATGTGTGAGGTGAGGCAACGTGTAAAGTATGAGAAGAGATAGGAGCAACTGGGTATAGTGTTGTTGTTCCTCATAGTGATGGAATAGTGAAGGCCAGAGATTTCCGAAGAGCATCCTTCATTCAGGGTTCAACCCGTCATGCTGGTGTGTTCATTGCCAATGTGATACCTATCTATTTCTAACATTCTGTGTATTGTTGTTGCATTCCCCATCTTGCTCTTGGACTTGTAATAGGGATTCACACACTATTTGTGCAATGCATTTTTTTTGCTCCACCCACTCTTTTAGCGGTGTGCCTTATGATCTTTCCTACTCTTCTCACAGTAAATGTATCTCACTGTGAGATAAGGATGAGACGATTATAACCTTTGAGACAATACGAGACGATAACCAATATCTGAAAGATATGATACTGTCCTCCTGTTGTAGTTTGTAGTTGTTTAGTAAGACTTAAAACTATGAATTCATTGCCTGTAGTTTTAGAGTTATACAATGGCTTAAAGTTTCTAAATGCTGCAGACTAGTTTCACTTTGAGACAAACCTTACCGAGGTTGTAGTCTGCACTTTGACAGAGCAACGAGAGGCAGTGTAAACATTAGCTTGCTGCTTTGCAGTGAAATGAGAGTGAGCTCATGTGAGCATATCATTTGGTGAGGCCGCGACACACACAAAGGCTATAAGTCCTATAAAGCTATAAGTCTGTGGATCAAGCCGCACAACAGATCTTTTGTTTTGAGTGTTTTCTTTCAAGCTCCCTCACGTGTTTATGTTGCTCGTAGGGTTCAAAAAGCCTCTCTCAAGTAGCTGAGATTTACAGCCATAGGGAGATATTACTAACATAGCAATGTTAATTCTAAAAAAAGCTGTCATAGTCGTACACGTTTCCTTTAGGCTAAGGGTGAAACATTTGGAAATACACCTCAGGGAATATGCTAGAAAAAGATAATGGCTATTAACTATTTAGCTTTGTAGGTGATCACATGTTGACTTCGATGTCCAAAAAGTGACTGTGCCATGTCATGCCAATGCTTGTTACAGGCTACATCTAGCCTACAGCTGCAACTGCCTGTCATTGAGGATGTTCAACTCACTTTTGATATAATAAATATCTCTGGGCAGATAGAATTACACCAGGCTAAATTCATCTTCACTTTCAAAAAGTATTAAAATATAGTAATTCGAGACTGGACAACTTGACACACGTCCAGAGCCGTCTTAGGACACACCAAAGCAAAGTGTCCTCAGACAAAATCCATTGTCTTGTGCGGCGGTGATGTCAGCATGCGCATTGGTTATATTCATGTGAACATTTTTCCTTTGGCACATTCAGTCAGACCTTTGCCAAACCCACTCCAAGCTCCAGAAATGCTAGCTCCCCCACTAAGCCTATGTCCTTACTAACCCTCCTCTAGAAGCCTGCTACGTATCCCCTCCATAAGGAGTGGAAAACAAGGAAGCAAAGTTGTGTCAAAGCCATTATTTGGGCTACAGTAAACGTTGGTGTTTTGGTGAGGCAGATGTCCTCTGTCAAAGGCAGCTATGCTGATTTTTAAACATTCAAAATAGATCCATTCAGACTCGTCTGTAGCATGATGCTAGACTAAAATTGTATGACATTATTTGAGGATAATTTTGAGTCAATGTGGTTGCCTGTCACCTGGCCTATAATTTGAGAAGTCACTTCTCCAGTCCTAGATTTGAATGCTGTTTTGGCACTGATTGGTCATTAGGGGACCAGGCTAACTGTCGTCAGTTGACTCGGATTGTTTACAATGACATTCCTGACCACCACTTGAGTTTGAGATCCTGGTTGCCCCTCTCTGCCCTATCAAGTCTATAGATGGTTTCAGATACAGCCTCCATTAGGTGTCAAGTAAGGTTTCCATTGTATATATCTATTGTAAACATCCCACAGCAACCACTGAATTTTTGTGAAGTGCACTCATCCCACTCTTATTTCATGAGGAAGACTTGACGTGGGGTGATCAAAAGGCAACAGTGCCACTTTGACACTTTGTCCTGCATGGTGATTGACTGCGCTATTTTGGATTAGTTTCACACCTGACCCCTGTCTGGGAAGAGCAAAAATATATATATATTGTACACAATGTGTGATATTCATCACTGAATGCATTAGACCAGGGGTGGGCAGCTGGGAGGGGTGGAGGGTGGAACTCAGTCAGGGTCTCAACTTACTGTTGAGAATTAGAATAATAGAATATGCAATGTGCAATTTCGAAAGTTGGTTGTGCATCAGCAGTCACTCAATTAGATTATCTTATACAATGGAAACACATTTTTAGACGTTTTTAAAAATACAAAACAGAAATAGCTTATTTACAAAGTATTCAGACCCTTTGCTATGAGATATGAAATTTAGCTCAGGTGCATCCTGGATCCATTGATCATCCTTGAGATATTTCGACAACTTGATTGGAGTCCACCTGTGGTAAATTCAATTAATTGGACATGATTTGGAAAGGCAAACACCTGTCTATATAAGGTCCCACAGTTGACAGTGCATGTCAGAGCAAAAACCAAGCCATGAAGGAATTATTCCGTAGAGCTCCAAGACAGGATTGTGTCGAGGCACAGATATGGGGAAGGGAACCAAAACACTTCAGTAAAATTAATGGTCCCCAACAACACAGTGACCTCCATCATTCTTATATTGAAGAAGTTTGGAACCTTCAAAATTGGTGTCCACACTACATACTCTATAGGAATCTCTCTCATGTTCTTTTGCTTTCTCTCTCTCTCTCACTCTCTCTCTCTCTTTCCCCCTCTCCTCCAGTCTCCACATGCATCACCACCTGTAAGAAGCCTGCGCCACCGCCCGTGCCACCCCGCACCACTTCCAAGCCCTACATCTCTGTGACGGTGCAGAGCAGCACTGAGTCAGCCCAGGACACCTACCTGGACCACCAGTCTGAGCGTGATCGCCGCAGCAAGACCATTACCAGTCAGTCCAGCCAAGCCCACAGCAACTCCTCCGACAGCCTCGACAGCACGCGCGCCAACAGCTTGGCTCGGGGTATCCCTTGGCCCATCCCCGTCCCCATCGCCACCCCCCGGGAACCCCTCACCACCACCACCGTCCACCACACCACCACCGGGACTGACACCAACGACTCCCAGCGTGAACCCTTGAAGACGACGGGCACCAACAGGGGGAACCTGATGGCAGAGGAGCCCCTCGTGGACATCGTGCCCCGGAGGAAGCTTTCCTCCATAGGCATACAGGTAGGAGCGCCGTTACGAGCGCCGTTAGTCAGTGACGTTATGGTATCGTCAGTGAAGTTAGAGTCATTAACGTTACATTAGTCAGTAACATCACAGTAGTGGAGCTAGAGTTTCTGTGGCAGTATGGTTGAGGCCCAGCAATGGACTGGCGTACAGCAACCAATTGGCTGCCGGTTCAAATCCTGAAATGGGTGCGTGGGGGTGTGTACTACTATTGTTTCCTTGACAACAGCAATGAATATAGTATCAGTCAAAAGTTTGTGCACACCTACTAATGCAAGGGTTTTTATTATATTTTTACAATTTTCTACATTGTAGAATAATAATGAAGACATAAAAACTATGAAATAACACATATGGAATCATGTAGTAACCAAAAAAGTGTTAAGCATATCAAAATGTATTTTATATTTGAGATTCTTCAAAGTAGCCACCGTTTGCCTTGATGACAGTGTTGCACACTCTTTGCATTCTCTCAACCAGCTTCATGAGGAAAGCTTTTCCAACAGTCTTGAAGGAGTTCCCACATATGCTGAGCACTTGTTGGCTGCTTTTTCTTCAGTCTGCGGTCCAACTCATCCCAAACCATCTCAATTGGGTTGAGGTCCGGTGATTGAGGAAGCAAGGTCATCTGATGCAGCACTCCATCCCTCTCCTTGGTCAAATAGCCCTTACACAGCCTGGAGGTGTGTTTTGGGTCATTATCCTGTTGAAAAACAAATTATAGTCCCACTAAGCGCAAGCCAGATGGGATGGCGTATCGCTGCAGAATGTTGTGGTAGTAATGCTGGTTAAGTGTGCCTTGAATTCTAAATAGATCACAGTGTCACCACACCATCACACCTCCTCCTCCATGCTTCACGTTGGGAACCACACATGTGGAGATCATACGTTCACCTACTCTGCGTCTCACAAAGACACGGTGGTTGGAACCAAACATCTCAAATTTGGACTCATCTGACCAAAGGACAGATTTCCACTGAATGTGCGATACTAAATTTCTCAATATGTCAAAATATGTACTTTTACCTTGGGCTCATATTTACAGAGGGTATTAAACCTAACCATTGATTGTTTTAAGGAATAACCAAGCACTATACTGCACTGATGCAGTATGGATTTTTCTTGTGCTTACAGCTCAAATGGGGCTTGCTGAATTTTTAGAGTGTGCCATCTGGAAAAGGAAAAACCCAAAAGAGTACTCCCCATGTTTGCCTGAGGCAAATATTATGCTTTCACTTCATTATTTAAGATGTTTATTTTTTCAGACTCAAGTGTTGAAGGTTTGGAATTAGACAAGTAGTCCTTTTTTTTCATTCGCACTCTGCAAATGGTCAAATCTCACAATGCTAGGAGAAGTGTTTAATGTCTCAAGAACCACATTGATATATCATTTTAATCTTGGAATTCTGGATGACCACCAAATTCCTCCAGATTCAACCTTTTGATGACTGTGTTTTCTGATTGGTTGCCAGGTTGACTGCATTCAGGAGGAAGTCCAACGAGTGGAGACACCGACACCACCATTGGCCAGATTCCAGTCAATCGGAATACAGGCGGACGACGGCTGGCAGTAAGTATGCCACACTCGGCTTCACTCCCCTTTGTTCCCTCTCTTTGAAGTTTTATGTTTTATTAGTTGTATGTACAGGATACACATGGTATACACCATCCAATGAAATGCTTAATTGCAGATTCCTTCACGACAATGAACAACAATAAGAAATAAGAAAATACAAGAATATGAGCATGAAGTAAATGGCTCAGGAGAATGGAATTAACATTGTAGCATAAGTATCATACAGGAAGGCACAATTTATAGTAAATGTACACATGTATCAGGGACGGGAGGGAACTCCTAGTTTGCATGCAGAGTGTTGTGAAGTTGGTTGTCAGAATTCTCTCACAATTTGATTACTTCTGAATGTGGCCTGTATCAGTTGATATCGTAGAAAGAGCCTAAACAAAGAACTTTGTCTTACTTGACAAACAAAACGTGCATATATACCGTTGAAGTCAGAAGTTTACATACACCTTAGCCAAATACATTTGAACTCAGTTTTTCACAATTCCTGACCTTTAATCCTAGTAAGAATTCCCTGTCTTAGGTCAGTTAAGATCACCACTTTATTTTAAGAATGTGAAATGTCAGAATAATAGTAGAGATAATCATTTATTTCAGATTTTATTTCTTTCATCACATTCCCAGTAGGTCAGAAGTTTACATTCACTCAATTAGTATTTGGTAGCATTGCCTTTAAATTGTTTAACTTGGGTCAAACATTTCGGGTAGCCTTCCACAAGCTTGCCACAATAAATTGGGTGAATTTCAAACCACTCCTCCTGACAAAGCTGGTGTAACTGAGTCAGGTTTCTAGGCCTCCTTGCTCGCACACGCTTTTTCAGTTCTGCCCACAAATGTTCTATAGGATTGAAGTCAGCGCTTTGTGATGGCCACTCCAATACCTTGATTTTGTCGTCCTTAAGCCATTTTGCCACAACTTTGGAAGTATGCTTGGGGTCATTGTCCATTTGGAAGACCCATTTGCGATCAAGCTTCAACTTCCTGACTGATGTCTTGAGATGTTGCTTTAGTACAGTGCCTTGCGAAAGTATTCGGCCCCCTTGAACTTTGCGACCTTTTGCCACATTTCAGGCTTCAAACATAAAGATATAAAACTGTATTTTTTTTGTGAAGAATCAACAACAAGTGGGACACAATTATGAAGTGGAACAACATTTATTGGATATTTCAAACTTTTTTAACAAATCAAAAACTTAAAAATTGGGCGTGCAAAATTATTCAGCCCCTTTACTTTCAGTGCAGCAAACTCTCTCCAGAAGTTCAGTGAGGATCTCTGAATGATCCAATGTTGACCTAAATGACTAATGATGATAAATACAATCCACCTGTGCGTAATCAAGTCTCTGTTAAATGCACCTGCACTGTGATAGTCTCAGAGGTCCGTTAAAAGCGCAGAGAGCATCATGAAGAACAAGGAACACACCAGGCAGGTCCGAGATACTGTTGTGAAGAAGTTTAAAGCCGGATTTGGATACAAAAATATTTCCCAAGCTTTAAACATCCCAAGGAGCACTGTGCAAGCGATAATATTGAAATGGAAGGAGTATCAGACCACTGCAAATCTACCAAGACCTGGCCGTCCCTCTGAACTTTCAGCTCATACAAGGAGAAGACTGATCAGAGATGCAGCCAAGAGGCCCATGATCACTCTGGATGAACTGCAGAGATCTACAGCTGAGGTGGGAGACTCTGTCCATAGGACAACAATCAGTCGTATATTGCACAAATCTGGCCTTTATGGAAGAGTGGCAAGAAGAAAGCCATTTCTTAAAGATATCCATAAAAAGGGTTGCTTAAAGTTTGCCACAAGCCACCTGGGAGACACACCAAACATGTGGAAGAAGGTGCTCTGGTCAGATGAAACCAAAATTGAACTTTTTGGCAACAATGCAAAACGTTATGTTTGGCATAAAAGCAACACCCTGAACACACCATCCCCACTGTCAAACATGGTGGTGGCAGCATCATGGTTTGGGCCTGCTTTTCTTCAGCAGGGACAGGGAAGATGGTTAAAATTGATGGGAAGATGGATGGAGCCAAATACAGGACCATTCTGGAAGAAAACCTGATGGAGTCTGCAAAAGACCTGAGACTGGGACGGAGATTTGTCTTCCAACAAGACAATGATCCAAAACATAAAGCAAAATCTACAATGGAATGGTTCAAAAATAAACATATCCAGGTGTTAGAATGGCCAAGTCAAAGTCCAGACCTGAATCCAATCGAGAATCTGTGGAAAGAACTGAAAACTGCTGTTCACAAATGCTCTCCATCCAACCTCACTGAGCTCGAGCTGTTTTGCAAGGAGGAATGGTAAAAAATGTCAGTCTCTCGATGTGCAAAACTGATAGAGACATACCCCAAGCGACTTACAGCTGTAATCGCAGCAAAAGGTGGCGCTACAAAGTATTAACTTAAGGGGGCTGAATAATTTTGCACGCACAATTTTTCAGTTTTTGATTTGTTAAAAAAGTTTGAAATATCCAATAAATGTCGTTCCACTTCATGATTGTGTCCCACTTGTTGTTGATTCTTCACAAAAAAATACAGTTTTATATCTTTATGTTTGAAGCCTGAAATGTGGCAAAAGGTCGCAAAGTTCAAGGGGGCCGAATACTTTCGCAAGGCACTGTATATCCACATACTTTTCTTACCTCATGTAGCCATCTATTTTGTAAAGTGCACCAGTTCCTCCTGCAGCAAAGCACCCCCACAACATGATGCTGCCACCCCCGTGCTTCACGGTTGGGATGGTGTTCTTCGGCTTGCAAGCGTCCCCCTTTTTCCTCCAAGAATAACGATGGTCATTATGGCCAAACAGCAATATTTTGTTTCATCAGACCAGAGGACATATCTCCAAAAAGTACAATCTTTGTCCCCATGTGCAGTTGCAAACCGTAGTCTGGCTTTTTTTATGGCTATTTTGGAGCAGTGGCTTCTTCCTTGCTGAGCGGCCTTTCAGGTTATGTCGATATAGGACTCATTTTACTGTGGATATAGACACTTTTGTACCTGTTTCCTCCAGCATCTTCACAAGGTCCTTTGCTGTTGTTCTAGGATTGATTTGCACTTTTCGCACTAAGATACGTTCATCTCTAGGAGAAAGAAAGCGTCTCCTTCCTGAGCGGTATGACTGCTGCGTGGTCCCATGGTGTTTATACTTGTGTACTATTGTTTGTACAGATGAACGTGGTACCTTCAGGCATTTGGAAATTGCTCCCAAGGATGAACTAGACTTGTGGAGGTCTACCATTTTTTTTCTGAAGTCTTGGCTGATTTCTTTTGATTTTCCCATGATGTCAAGCAAAGAGGCACTGAGTTTGAAGGTAGGCCTTGAAATACATCCACAGGTACACCTCCAATTGACTCAAACTATGTCAATTAACCCATCAGAAGCTTCTAAAGCCATGATATAATTTTCTGGAATTTTGCCAGCTTTTTAAAGATACAGTCAACTTAGTGTATGTAAACTTTTGACCCACTTGCCAAAACTATAGTTTGTTAACAAGAAATTTGTGGAGTTGTTGAAACACAAGTTTTAATGACTCCAACGTACGTGTATGTAAACTTCCGACTTCAACTGTATATATGGGTATATATAAGGGTATACTGTATAACTATTGTTGTCTAAACAACAGTATTCCATTTTCAAATAAAAACCTCAATGCTATTTTATTGGCACCCCATACCAACAATTAAAGTACAGTGCCTTCGGAAAGTATTCAGACCCCTTGACTTTTCAGCCTTATTCTAAAATGTATTGCATATATTTTTTTCCTCAGCAATCTACACACAATACCCCATATTGACAAAGCGAAAACAGGTTTTTATACTTTTTTGCTAATTTATTTTAAAAAAAACCAGATACCTTATTTACATAAGTATTCAGACCCTTTGCTATGAGACTCAAAATTGAGCTCAGGTGCATCCTGTTTCAATTGATCATCCTTGAGATGTTTCTACAAATTGATTCGAGTCCACCTATGGTAAATTCAATTGATTGGACATGATTTGGAAAGGCAAACACCTGTCTATATAAGGTCCCACAGTTGACAGTGCATGTAAAAAAACATGTCAAAAATTAGCAAAAACCTGAGACATGAGGTGGAAAAAATTGTCCGTAGAGCTCCGAGACAGGATTGTGTCGAGGAACAGATCTGGGGAAGGATACTAAAAAGTATATGCAGCATTGAAGCTCCCTAAGAACACAGTGGCATCCATCATTCTTAAATGGAAGAAGTTTGGAACCACCAAGACTCTTCCTAGAGCTGGCTGCCCGGCCAAACTGAACAATTGGGGGAGAAGGTCTCTAGAATTCCTCTGTGGAAATGGGAGAAGCTTCCAGAAGGACAGCCATCTCTGCAGCACTCAACCAATCATGCCTTTATGGCATGTGTCCAGACAGAAGCCACTCAGTAAAAGGCACATGACAGCCAGCTTGGAGTTTGCCATAAGGCACCTAAAGAGTCTCAGACCATGAGAAACTCGATTCTCGGGTCTAATGAAACCAAGATTGAACTCTTTGGCCTGAATGTCAAGTGTCACGTTTGGAGGAAACCTGGCACCATCCCTACAGTGAAGCATGGTGGTGGCAGCATCATGCTGTGGGAATGTTTTTCAGCGACAGGGACTGGGACATGTTTGGGAATGTTTTTCAGCGACAGGGACAAAAAAAAATTCATATCGCGGCAGGTACTGCTCATCCTCTAAATAAAACAAGTATGTCAGGGACTAGTCAGGATCAAAGCTAAATTGAATGGAGCTAAGTTCAGAGATCCTTGATAAAAACCTGATCCAGAGCACTCAGGACCTCAGACTGGGGTGAAGGTTCACCTTCCAACAGGACAATGACCCTAAGCAGGAGTGGCTTCGGGACAAGTCTCTGAATGTCCTTGAGTGGCCCAGCCAGAGCCCGGACTTGAACCCATTTGAACATCTCTTGAACGCTCCCCATCCAACCTGACAGAGCTTGAGAGGATCTGCAGAGAGGAATGGGAGAAACTCCCCAAATACAGGTGTGCCAAGCTTGTAGCGTCATATCCAAGAAGACTCAAGGCTGAAATCGCTGCCAAAGGTGCTTCAACAAAGTACTGTGTAAGGGATCTGAATTATTGTGTACATTTGATATTTCAGTTTAAGAGATTTGGCACATTTGCAATAAATTCTAAAAACCTGTTTTTGCTTTGTCATTTTAGGTTATTATGTGTAGATTGATGAGGGGGAAAAACAATTTAATCTATTTTAGAATAAGGCTGTAAATTAAAAAAAATAATAATAAGTCAAGGGGTTTGAATACTTTCTGAATAAACTGTATGTCCCTTATTCATTATTATTATTATTATTGTTTATTATTATTCTATTAAACATGAATATTCAGACTTCTTTTCACAGATTTACATCTTCCCCTTGTTTGATGTTTTCTGTTCTATCACTTGAATGGGAAGGCAGGATCGTAGTCATGGTCAGATGATGGTCAGGGTTTGTGTGCCTGTTCCCCAGCCAAGTTCTTTTCCCATACATGTAATGAGTCATCGAGATGGATAGAGGTTGAACTTGCCACAAAAGACTGTGATACCATGTGCAACTACATTTTTAAAAGTAGTTAACTGTGTGGTATGCCCTGTATCCATCTCTATGGTCTAGTCTAGGTTCTGTGTGTTATTCCTATATTGATCAGTCCAGGATGAAGTGTCTAGCATTGAGAACATTGGTTGGTTTGTTTTGTAGCAGGAAAAGGCTTCGTCATATGTTTTCCCCTGGTGTTTGTTTTTACACACAAGAATAACAAATGTGATGTTTTTTTCACATACAGAAGCAATCAGGGTTGGTTTGACTTTGGTTGGCTTTAGTTTGGAATTTGTGTTAGGTTGCAGGCACATTCTGGTTAATGAAGTTTACTTATACATATTAGTTTACCAATACTATATATTGCATTGCCTTGACAACATTAATAGAGATGCAATGTCTATTTTCACCATTGTTATTGATTGAGCATTGACCACGTTTTCCTATGTCACTTTGTGTGTGTTTTTTCAGTCTCAGTCGCTCCAGTAACATGACTTCCAAGCAGGAGACAGACTCAGACACACAGGACCTCCCTGTCATCTCCCACGCCAAGCCCGCCCCCGAGAAGAAGAGCATGGTCAACAACGCCTGCCAATCCATGGACTCTCCCCCGAGCGGCGACCAGTTCAGCCAAGGCAACGGATCAAATCCCACCGCTGACACCAGTACGTCTCCACCTCCGCTACGGCAGTTCCTCAACCGCTCCACCACACGTTCCTCCTCCGACTCCTTCGCCGAGAGCCTGGATCCGGCCCTGGACCCCTCGTTCCTACCCCCTCCGGACCCCTGGCTGGAGAGTGGGAATGAGAATGGGGGCAGTGGGAACCCTAACGCGGTGCCCCCTCCAGGCCCTGCATGCCGGCGGGACGGCCATTGGTTCCTCAAGTTGCTGCAGGCAGAGACGGGCCGCATGGAGGGCTGGTGCCAGCAGATGGAGCAGGAGACCAAAGACAACCAGCTCTCAGAGGAGGGTAAGACACACTTTAGTATATAGCTCCACCATCCACATCATGTCAGTGAATTGATCTACAAAGTGTTCTGACCCGATGACCTGATCTGACCTGACCCAAGGGCTTAAAGCCTAGCGAGGGTTCAACCACAACACACACACACACCGACACTCTGCAGTGGATAAGGCGGTAATAGCTGGAGTTAACACACAGACAGGCCTCTAATTCCATAATTACACTAATGTACTCTGGACCTGATTACAGATCCAGATTAGATAAGTATCTCAACATCAGGCTGAAATGACACACACAGACAGACACACTGAACAGTCCTCACACAAAATCTCAGTCAAGCATGCACGCTATATCAGAATATCTTGACCAAACTAAGAAAAAAGCAAAGGGTCATTTTGTGTCAGTGTATGTATCTGCCATTTGCAGTGTGTGTGCTTGCGCATTCATTTCTCTCACTGTTGGCACGATAGAGTTGACATTGAATCTGATTAGTGCCGGACCATAGAAACACCTGGTACTGCTGGCCCCCTAATCTCAAAGAATCTGATTTATTGCAGGACTATAGAAACACCTGGTTCTGCTGGCCCCCTAATCTCAAAGAATCTGATTTATTGCAGGACTATAGAAACACCTGGTTCTGCTGGCCCCCTAATCTCAAAGAATCTGATTTATTGCAGGACTATAGAAACACCTGGTTCTGCTGGCCCCCTAATCTCAAATAATCTGATTTATTGCAGGACTATAGAAACACCTGGTTCTGCTGGCCCCCTAATCTCAAAGAATCTGATTTATTGCAGGACTATAGAAACACCTAGTACTGCTGGCCCCCTAATCTCATTGAATCTGATTAGTGCAGGACCATAGAAACACCGGGTTCTGCTGGCCCCCTAATCTCAAAGAATCTGATTTATTGCAGGACTATAGAAACACCTGGTACTGCTGGCCCCCTAATCTCATTGAATCTGATTAGTGCCGGACCATAGAAACACCGGGTTCTGCTGGCCCCCTAATCTCAGTGAATCTGATTTGTTGTAGGACCATAGAAACATCTGGTTCTGATGGCCCCCTAATCTCATTGTCATAACCTCATCATCCAGTGGTCCTATTTAAAAAAAATAAAAAATTGTTCGTTTTTGATCCAGCATTAAAACAGGGACTAAAGTCATAAATACTGGATGAAAAAGACTCAAGTATCTATTAGGCCCGGGACGATACCAGTATCACAATGCTCGTTACTATAGTGGCAAGGAAACAAACAGGAAGCGGATTTCACTTCTTTAGAAAAATAGCCCTAATGTTGGAAAAAACATAATTATGTTGTCATCCAGAGTCAGATTTATTTATTTTCCATGCTATAGCACACTATATTTTACATACAGCAGGTTTTTATAGGACCAATTGACTCTGCGTCGTGTTTTCATTTTTGCCATGGAAAAAATATTGTGACACTGGTATTGCTCTAGTAGCTATGTAGGCTTAGAGTGCTACCTTTAAAGAGGATAACACTGCCCATTACACTGTAATCCTCTTGGGTGCTCCCCATGTAGTCGTTTAGACACCCCACATTTGCTTGGGTTTGTTTTGGGAACGTTGCTGGGATGGTTTGCTGTGTTAATGTGATGTTTCTGTTTGAACAGGCTGACATTTTTCTCCCTCACAAATCATCTTGTCTCCCTGTGACAAATCCTTTTCACAAATGTCCTTGTGTGCAGTCTATCTGTCAATTTAGTTGTACAGATAGAGGGAAGTGTGTAGAGACAACCACATCTCCTCTCTTATGATGGTAGTGTTCTAAACCCATACTTTCTTGGGACGAGTGACCTTTAGGCGTGGTGTCCGTGCTCAAAAAGGTCCTTGACTCTTAGTACGTGGCAGAACAGTCTTGTTTTTGAGAATGTACTGAAATGAATGTATAGGAAGACCTGATACACATCAGTTGCTAGGGGGGAAAGTTTATTAGCATTAGGTTCGAGTTTTGTACCTAAATGGAGCAATGAGAGACACTCCTTGACACGCTCTGTTTATTGGTTTTGCATTCCCAATGCCCCAACAAACTGTGTGTGTGTGTGTGAGTGTCTGCCTGACTACCTAACTGTCTGTCTGTGTCTGCCTGCCTGCCTGTCTGTACCTGCCTGTCTACCTGTGTCTATCTGTCTGTCTGTGCACGTGTGTGTCAGTATGACTCAATCTGTATGTATTCTTGTTATCTGCAGTGTTGGGGAAAGTCCGCAGTGCAGTGGGCAGTGCTCAGCTCCTCATGACCAAGAAATTTGAGCAGTTCAGAGGACTGTGTGAACAAAACTTGGTAAGTATCAACTCTCCATGTTACAACTCGCCCATACACACATCACCAGACAAAACAATACAACACCATCACCAGACAAAACAACACTACCACAACACCATCACATCACCAGAAAAAAACAATACAACACCATCACCAGACAAAACAAAACAACACTACCACAACACCAACACGTCACCAGACAAAACAATAATACCCCACCACAACACCATTACACCATCACATCACCAGACAAAACAATAATACCCCACCACAACACCATTACACCATCACATCACCAGACAAAACAGTACTACACCCTCACATCACCAGACAAAACAATACAACACCATCACCAGACAAAACAACACTACCACAACACCATCACATCACCAGAAAAAAACAATACAACACCATCACCAGACAAAACAAAACAACACTACCACAACACCAACACATCACCAGACAAAACAATAATACCCCACCACAACACCATTACACCATCACATCACCAGACAAAACAATAATACCCCACCACAACACCATTTCACCATCACATCACCAGACAAAACAATAATACCCCACCACAACACCATTACACCATCACATCACCAGACAAAACAATACTACTCCACCACAACACCATTACACCATCACATAACCAGACAAAACAATAATACCCCACCACAACACCATTACACCATCACATCACCAGACAAAACAATAATACCCCACCACAACACCATTACACCATCACATCACCAGACAAAACAATAATACCCCACCACAACACCATTACACCATCACATCACCAGACAAACAATACTACACCCTCACATAACCAGACAAAACAATACTACTCCACCACAACACCATTACACCATCACATCACCAGACAAACAATACTACACCCTCACATAACCAGACAAAACAATACTACTCCACCACAACACCATTACACCATCACATCACCAGACAAAACAATAATACCCCACCACAACACCATTACACCATCACATCACCAGACAAACAATACTACACCATCACATATCCAGACAAAACAATACTACACCATCACATCACCAGACAAAACAATAATACCCCACCACAACACCATTACACCATCACATCACCAGACAAAACAATAATACCCCACCACAACACCATTACACCATCACATCACCAGACAAAACAGTACTACACCCTCACATCACCAGACAAAACAGTACTACCCCACCACAACACCATTACACCATCACATCACCAGACAAAACAATACTACCCCACCACAACACCATTACACCATCACATCACCAGACAAAACTATACTATTCCATACTCTACACACACATCAAATAACCAGACTAAACAAAGGTTAACACAACCCAACACACTTACATTACCAGATAATCAACCCCACATACTTACATTACCTGAAAACCGCTTATATTACCAGATAATCAACCCCACATACTAACGGAGCATACAGAAAGTATTCAGACCCCCCCCCCCCCCCCCTCCCCACCACCCCTGATTAAATCAACTTTTTTCCTCATCAATCTACAACAATACCCCATAATTAAAAAACAAAAACAGGTTTTTAGAATGTTTTGCAAATGTATTACAAATAAAAAACAAATACCTTATTTATAAATGTATACTTATTTATATAAGTATTCAGACCCTTTGCTATGAGACTCAAAATTGAGCTCAGGTGCATCCTGTTTCAATTGATCATCCTTGAGATGTTTCTTCAACTTGATTGGAGTCCACCTGTGGTAAATTCAATTGATTGGACATGATTTGGAAAGGCACACACTTGTCTATATAAAGTCCCACAGTTGACAGTGCATGTCAGAGCAAAAACCAAGCCATGAGGTGGAAGAAATTGTCCATAGAGCTCCAAGGCAGGATTGTGTTGAGGCACATATCTGGGGAAGGGTACCAAAACATTTCTGCAGCATTGAAGGTCCCCAAGAACACGGTGGCCTCTATCGTTCTTAAAGGGAAGAGGTTTTGAACCACCAAGACTCTTCCTGGAGCTGGCCGCCCGGCCAAACTGAGCAATTGGGGGAGAATGGCCTTGGTCAGGAAGGTGACCAAGAACCCGATGGTCACTCTGACAGAGTTTCTCTGTGGAGATAGGAGAACCTTCCAGAAGGACAACCAGCCAGGCCTTTATGGTAGAGTGGACAGACGGCAGCCACTCCTCAGTAAAAGGCACATGACAGCCCGCTTGGAGTTTGCCTTAAGGCACCTAATGGACTCAGACCATGAGAAACAAGATTCTCTAATCTGATGAAACCAATATTTAACTATTTGGCCTGAATGCCAAGCGTCACGTCTGGAGGAAACCTGGCACCATCCCTACAGTGAAGCGTGGTGGTGGCAGCATCATGCTGTGGGGGATGTTTTTCTGCGACAGGGACTGGGAGACTAAAACGTTCCACGGGTAAAACGTTCCACTGCAATAGTGAAGGTGTAAACTTGACAGTAGAAAATCTTAACAGTATATTTGACCTCTCAGCTTCCCTATCAAATCTAAAAATCTAAAATAGAAAACCGAAGAAAATTAACAACAATTACAAATGGTTTGATGAAGAATGCAAAAATCGAAGAAAGAAATTGAGAAACCTGTCCAACCAAAAACATAGTGAGTCTACGCCTTCACTATGGTGAATCACTAAAACAATACAGAAATACACTACGGAAAAAGAAGGGACAGCACGTCAGAAATCAGCTCAATGTAATTGAAGAATCCATAAACTCTAACCACTTCTGGGAAAATTGGAAAACACTAAACAAACAACAACACGAAGAATTATCTATCCAAAATGGAGATGTATGGGTAAACCACTTTTCCAATCTTTTTGGCTCTATAACAAAGAATAAAGAGCAAAAACATATACAGTGGGGCAAAACAGTATTTAGTCAGGCACCAATTGTGCAAGTTCTCCCACTTAAAAAGATGAGAGAGAACTGTAATTTTCATCATAGGTACACTTCAACTATGACAGACAAAATGAGAAAAAAAATCCAGAAAATCACATTGTAGGATTTTTTATGAATTTATTTGCAAATGATGGTGGAAAGTAAGTATTTGGTCAATAACAAAAGTTTATCTCAATACTTTGTCATTGCCAACAAAGGGTATATAACAGTGGTCAAACATTTCTGTAAGTCTTCACAAGGTTTTCACACACTGTTGCTGGTATTTTGGCCCATTCCTCCATGCAGATCTCCTCTAGAGCAGTGATGTTTTGGGGCTGTTGCTGGGCAACACGGACTTTCAACTCCCTCCAAAGATTTTCTATAGAGAAACTGCTTCAACAAAGTACTGAGTAAAGGTTCTGAATACTTATGTAAAGGTCATATTTCAGTTCTTTACTTTAATACAATGGCAAAAATGTCTAAAAACCTGTTTTTGCTTTGTCATTATGTTGAGTTTTTTTTTTTTACACGTTTTATAATAAGGCTGTAACGTTTACAAAATCTTAAATGCTTTCCGAATGCACTGTACATGACCACAAAACCCCTTACATTACCAGATAATCAACCCCACACACTTACTTGACCAGATAATCAACCCCACACACTTACATTACCAGATAATCAACCCCACACACTTACATTACCAGATAATCAACCCCACACACTTACATTACCAGATAATCAACCCCACACACTTACATTACCAGATCATCAACCCCACACACTTACATTACCAGATCATCAACCCCACACACTTACATTACCAGATAATCAACCCCACACACTTACATTACCAGATCATCAACCCCACACACTTACATTACCAGATCATCAACCCCACACACTTACATTACCAGATCATCAACCCCACACACTTACATTACCAGATAATCAACCCCACACACTTACTTGACCAGATAATCAACCCCACACACTTACATTACCAGATAATCAACCCCACACACTTACATTACCAGATCATCAACCCCACACACTTACATTACCAGATCATCAACCCCACACACTTACATTACCAGATCATCAACCCCACACACTTACATTACCAGATCATCAACCCCACACACTTACATTACCAGATAATCAACCCCACACACTTACATTACCAGATCATCAACCCCACACACTTACATTACCAGATAATCAACCCCACACACTTACTTGACCAGATAATCAACCCCACACACTTACATTACCAGATCATCAACCCCACACACTTACATTACCAGATCATCAACCCCACACACTTACATTACCAGATCATCAACCCCACACACTTACATTACCAGATAATCAACCCCACACACTTACATTACCAGATCATCAACCCCACACACTTACATTACCAGATAATCAACCCCACACACTTACATTACCAGATCATCAACCCCACACACTTACATTACCAGATCATCAACCCCACACACTTACATTACCAGATCATCAACCCCACACACTTACATTACCAGATCATCAACCCCACACACTTACATTACCAGATCATCAACCCCACACACTTACATTACCAGATCATCAACCCCACACACTTACATTACCAGATCATCAACCCCACACACTTACATTACCAGATCATCAACCCCACACACTTACATTACCAGATCATCAACCCCACACACTTACATTACCAGATCATCAACCCCACACACTTACATTACCAGATCATCAACCCCACACACTTACATTACCAGATCATCAACCCCACACACTTACATTACCAGATCATCAACCCCACACACTTACATTACCAGATCATCAACCCCACACACCCTTGTTTACTTTACTTTGTTACGTTTATTTTTACATGGACAGTGCACATTGATCAACATTTCTGAAAAAGTGCTAGTTTTAGCCAGGCCTGCTATTTTTTGACCACAGTCCCTGGGCACACTTCATCACATCACTAGACAAACACATGCCAAATGGAAAGACACAGAGCTTAAATTTGGCTAGCTAAGTGACAAGCTGAATGCTAACAGACAGGAAGGTCAATGGAGAAGTGATTGATGGGACTTTTTCCAGACCTGCGTGGTTAAACTATCGTAAGGGGTGGACATGGCTGTATCATTCTCAGGGCAGGTGTGCCGGTTTTGACTAAGATAAATAACTTTTCGTAGCAAGTTAGGAGAATTAACGTGGCAAGTTAGGAGAATGTTTAGGGTTAGCTAAAATGCTAAAATTGTTGCAGACACGACTCGAACATATCTTGCTACAACCAGGCCTGCCCGTGGAACAGTCTTGGTTTACACTAATGTGATGCTGTGTAGACATGTCTCTTTGTATCACGTCACTCTACTGATCTCAGTACAGGGTACTCAGACTGACATCCCCAATTATTAGAATAAGACTAACCTCAGGTTGACGGTCTGCAAACGCCTGCATTTTGTTGGTAGCATTCTCTGACTGTTAGCTATTCTCAGTGGAAATTCACTGTCATCATATTCGGAATGTATTATGTTCTCTCAAATGAAAGAGAGACCAGCAGTTATTCAGACAGAGGACCGACAATCTGTGGTTGTTAATGCAGTTTTAATGAATAATGTTAATCTCGTAATGAAGCTCAGTGTAAGTATCAGAGTAGCAAAGGCTACTGATTGTGTTGATTGAGTCGGTTATAATAGGAGTCTATTTTAATGCAGCTATATTATTGAACTCGTGTTTTGTATTAATCGTTGTGCAGTGAACCTTTTTGGTTAGCGATTAATTGTGAAATGATGTGGTATCCTGATAAAATTCAATGAAAGGGCACCTTGATCCAAAATAAGTTGAACCATTGTACCATTGAAAAAAGAGTTTGACATCCAGAATAATGTTTTTCCCACATGTAAAAAAACAAATATTTTGTATTTATGGACAATTTCCTATGGATGCTTTTCATATCATTACACAGAAAGTCACTCTTTGCATGCTAGTGCTACCATCTTTTGTTGTGTGTTTTGTTCTGTGTGTTCTAATATTTGAAGATCCAGAATGCAGAATTAGCATGATAAAAACTTGGCGGAGAGTTGAGTCAGAAGGCTCTGGATAAGGGCTCAAACCCCAGTCTAGTTGCAGCTGCAACGATGCTGTGTGGGCAAGAAACACAAGCAGACCCAACCATAACAAAGAGCATTAGTAACAGAATGAGTGAGTCAGGTGGGAAGAAAAACTATGGGTTTCTGTATGTGACTCAGGTTCTCTGAAGGAAATTAGAGCGTTATCTCACTATGGGGAATGCTAGAGAGGAAGTCGAAGGGTGACCGTCATCCCATCCATCTGCTCTGACTGACTTATTTTACATACTTTAAAAGGAGATGAGGTTTACGGTTTATGTGAAGTGGTCAGTCCACCTTTTAAAAAAATGTTTTTTTCTTCATAGGGAAAAAAATCAGTATAAGTTTTTGACAGGCATACATTAAACGATAATACAGTAGCATCAACATCGACACCTTCCAACATACACAATATTTACCCAGAATAGTCAGATGGAATTAAACTATTCAGTTTGACGAGGTCTCCTGTCATTGTGTTGTAAGACAGCTCCCTCTAGTGTCAAAAGTGGACAAAGCAACACTGAATTCATTTAAATCTCCTCTTTTCAATCTCCTCTTCGTGCCTCTCTCCTTTTCCCCCTTTCTCTTCACTATTTCTTTATTTTCTTCCACTTTCCCACACCTCTCTTTCTCCCCCATTTTCTCCTTTCTCCCTCCCTTCAGAATGTGAACGCCAACCTGAAGACCACAGCCCAGGACCTGGCAGGCTTCTGGGACCTGCTGCAGCTCTCCATCGAGGACATCAGTCTCAAGTTTGATGAGCTCTACCACCTGAAGTCCAGCGACTGGCAGCCCCCTGCCGTGGCCCACTCGCCACCCGAGCGGAAGGTACTTCCCACCCCTGCTGCCCAGTGCACAGGCTGGGGTAGGAAAGCCGCCGTAATCGGCCTCTCTCCTCCCTCCCCACCTCCCCTCTCACTTCCCCCCTCCCTATGTGAAGTGAACACTAAAAGGGGCTTCCCAGACCAATGTGAAGGGGCTTGGTAGAAGGCACCTCCCTTTACACATGCATGGGCCTCAATCTCAAAGAGGACAGTTTATGACTGTTTCTGCGGTTTAAGCCCCTCCTTTAAAAATGCATGTCGGGGTACAAGACATGCTCTGCTCTGATGTCTCAAGTATGGTAATGGCAGAGCTGCATCACGTCACAGAATGTGGCCTGGCTTTACGCTCTCTCCTGTGTGTGTGTGTGTGTGTGTGTGTGTGTCAGAAGTCCTTACAAGGATAGTAAAACACAGAGAATTCGGACAAGGGGGGACATTTGGCTGGTCCCCACAAGGAAAAAGGCTATTTTAGGGTTAAGGTTAGGGTTATGTTAAGGCACGTGTCAAACTCATTCCACAGAGGGCTGAGTGTCTTCGGACTTTCGCTCCTCCCTTGTACTTGAATGATGAATTAAGGTGTCTAATTAGTAAAGAACTCCCATCACCTGGTTGTGTAGGTCTTAATTTAAGGGAAAAAAACAGAACTCACAGACACTAGGCCAGCCATGGAATGAATTTGACACCCCTGGTTTAAGGGTTAGGTTTTGGGGTTAGGAAAAATATGATTTTGAATGGGAATCAATTGTTTTGTCCCCATAAGGATAGTAAAATGTGTGTGTGTGAGTGTGTGAGGGAGAGCTCTTTGTGACTGTGTGTATGTGTGAATATATAGTTCATTTGTGTGTGTGTGCGTGTCTGTTGTCTGTCTCTCTGTGTGCGACACTGCGTGTGGGGGTCGTAGGGGGGTGATTAGTTGGTATGATGCATGTGGGAGTGGTAGGGGGGTAATTAGTTGGTATGATGCGTGTGGGGGTGGTAGGGGGGTGATTAGTTGGTATGATGTGGGGGGGGGATTAGTTGGTATGATGTGTGTGGAGGTGGTGGGGGGTGATTAGGTGGTATGATGCGTGTGGGGGTGGTAGGGGGGTGATTAGGTGGTATGATGCATTTGGGGATGGTGATTAGTTGGTATTATGTGGAGGTGGTAGGAGGGGTGATTCGGTGGTATGATGGGTGTGGAGGTGGTGGGGGGTGATTAGGTGATATGATGCTTGTGGAGGTGGTAGGGGGTGATTAGGTGGTATGATGCGGGTGGAGGTGGTGGGGGGGGGGGGGGTGTTTAGTTGGTATGATGCAGGTGGAGGTGGTAGGGGGGGTGATAGGTGGTATGATGTGGGTGGAAGTGGTAGGGGGATGATTAGGTGGTATGATGCGTGTGGGGGTGGTAGGGGGTGATTAGGTGGTATGATGTGGGTGGGGTGGTGATTTGTTGGTATGATGCATGTGGGGTGGTAGATGGTGATTAAGTGGCATGTTGCGGGTGGAGGTGGTAGGGGGTGATTAGGTGGTATGATGCAGGTGGAGGTGGTAGGGGGTGATTAGGTGGTATGATGCAGGTGGAGGTGGTGGGGGGGTGATTAGGTGGTATGATACGTGTGGGGTGGAAGGGGGGTGATTAGGTGGTATGGTGGAGGTGGAGGTGGTAGGGGGTGATTAGGTGGTATGATGCGGGTGGAGGTGGTAGGGGGTGATTAGGTGGTATGATGCGGATCGAGGTGGTAGGGGCGTGATTAGGTGGAATGATGCGTGTGGAAGTGGTAGGGGGTGAATAGGTGGTATGATGCGGGTGGAGGTGGTAGGGGGTGATTAGGTGGTATGATGCAGGTGGAGGTGGTGGGGGGGTGATTAGGTGGTATGATACGTGTGGGGTGGAAGGGGGGTGATTAGGTGGTATGGTGGAGGTGGAGGTGGTAGGGGGTGATTAGGTGGTATGATGCGGGTGGAGGTGGTAGGGGGTGATTAGGTGGTATGATGCGGATCGAGGTGGTAGGGGCGTGATTAGGTGGAATGATGCGTGTGGAAGTGGTAGGGGGTGAATAGGTGGTATGATGCGTGTGGGGGTGGTGTTTAGTTGGTATGATGCATGTGGGGGTTGTAGGGAGGGTGATTAGTTGGTATGATGCGTGTGGAGGTGGTGGGGGGTGATTAGGTGGTATGATGCGGGTGGAGGTGGTAGGGGGGCTATTTGGTGGTATGATGCAGGTGGAGGTGGTAGAGGGGTGATTAGGTGGTATGATGCGGGTGGAGGTGGTAGGGGAGTGGTTAGGTGGCATGATGCGTGTGGGGGTGGTAGGGGGGTGATTAGGTGGTATGATGCGGGTGAGGTGGTAGGGGGGTGATTATGTGGTATGATGCGGGTGGAGGTGGTAGGGGGGTGATTAGGTGGTATGATGCGGGTGAGGTGGTAGGGGGGTGATTAGGTGGTATGATACGTGTGGGGTGGAAGGGGGGTGATTAGGTGGTATGGTGGAGGTGGTAGGGGGGTGATTAGGTGGTATGGTGGAGGTGGTAGGGGGTGATTAGGTGGTATGATGCGTGTGGGGGTGATTAGGTGGTATGATGCGGGTGGAGGTGGTAGGGGGGTGATTAGGTGGTATGATGCGGATCGAGGTGGTAGGGGCGTGATTAGGTGGTATGATGCGTGTGGAAGTGGTAGGGGGTGATTAGGTGGTATGATGCGTGTGGGGGTGGTGTTTAGTTGGTATGATGCATGTGGGGGTTGTAGGGAGGGTGATTAGTTGGTATGATGCGTGTGGAGGTGGTAGGGGGGTGATTATGTGGTATGATGCGGGTGAGGTGGTAGGGGGGTGATTATGTGGTATGATGCGGGTGGAGGTGGTAGGGGGGTGATTAGGTGGTATGATGCGGGTGGGGGTGGTAGGGGGGTGATTATGTGGTATGATGCGGGTGGAGGTGGTAGGGGGGTGATTAGGTGGTATGATGCGGATCGAGGTTGTAGGGGCGTGATTAGGTGGTATGATGCGTGTGGAAGTGGTAGGGGGTGATTAGGTGGTATGATGCGTGTGGGGGTGGTGTTTAGTTGGTATGATGCATGTGGGGGTTGTAGGGAGGGTGATTAGTTGGTATGATGCGTGTGGAGGTGGTGGGGGGTGATTAGGTGGTATGATGCGGGTGGAGGTGGTTAGGGGGGTGATTAGGTGGTATGATGCAGGTGGAGGTGGTAGGAGGGGGGGGGTGTTTAGTTGGTATGATGCAGGTGGAGGTGGTAGGGGGGTGATTAGGTTGTATGATGCGGGTGGACGTGGTAGGGGGTGATTATGTGGTATGATGCGGGTGGAGATGGTAGAGGGGTGATTAGGTGGTATGATGCGGGGGGAGGTGGTAGGGGGGTGATTAGGTGGTATGATGCGGGTGGAGGTGGTAGAGGGTTGATTAGGTGGTATGATGCGGGTGGAAGTGGTAGGGGGGTGATTAGGTGGTATGATGCGGGTGGAGGTTGTTGGGGGTGATTAGGTGGTATGACGGGTGTGGGGGTGGTAGGGGAGATTAGGTGGTATGATGCGGGTGGAGGTGGTAGGGGGGTGATTAGGTGGTATGATGCGGGTCGAGGTGGTAGGGGAGTGATTAGGTGGTATGATGCGTGTGGGGGTGGTAGGGAGTGATTAGGTGGTATGATGCGTGTGGGGGTGGGGGTGGTGTTTAGTTGGTATGATGCATGTGGGGGTCGTAAGAGGGTGATTAGGAGGTATGATGTAGGGGGGGTTGATTAGTTGGTATGATGCGGGTGGAGGTGGTAGGGGTGTTATGCTTATGGAGGTGGTAGGAGGGGTGATTAGGTGGTATGATGCGGGTGGAGGTGGTAGGGGGGTGTTGGGTTTGTAGATTGAGTGAAGTGGTACACTACCATTCAAAAGTTTGGGGCCACTTAGAAATATCCTTATTTTTTTATAGAAAAGCACATTTCCCCCGCTTAAAATAACATCAAATTGATCAGAAATACAGTGTCTAGTTTGAGAATCAGATGCCTCACAAGTCCTCAACTGGCAGATTCATTAAATAGTACCCACAAAACACCAGTCTCAACTTCAACAGTGAAGAGGCGACTCCGGGATGCTGGCCTTCTAGGCAGAGTTCCTCTGTCCAGTGTCTGTGTTCTTTTCCCCATCTTACTCTTTTCTTTTTTTTGGCCAGTCTGAGATATGGCTTTTTCTTTGCAACTCTTCCTAGATGGCCAGCATCCCGGATTCGCCTCTTCACTGTTGACTTTGAGACTGGTGTTTCGCAGTACTATTTAATGAAGCTGTCAGTTAAGGACTTGTCTGTTTCTCAAACTAGACACTAATGTACTTGTCCTCTTGCTCAGTTGTGCACCGGGGCCTCCCACTCCTCTTTCTATTCTGGTTATAAACAGTTTGCTCTGTTCTGTGAAGGGAGTAGTACACAGCGTTGTACGAGATCTTCAGTTTCTTGGCAATTTCTCGCATGGAATAGAATTCATTTCTCAGAACAAGAATAGACTGACGAGTTTTAGAAGAAAGTTATTTGTTTCTGGCAATTTTGAGCCTGTAATCGAACCCACGAATGCTGATGCTCCAGATACTCAACTAGTCTAAAGAAGGCCAGTTTTATTGCTTCTTTAATCAGGACAACAGTTTTCAGCTGTGCTAACATAATTGCAAAAGGGTTTTCTAATGATCAATTAGCCTTTTAAAATTATAAACTTGGATTAGTTTACACAACGTGCCATTAGAACACAGGAGCTATGGTTGCTGATAATGGGCCTCTGCATGCCTATGTAGATATTCCATTTAAAAAATCTGCCGTTTCCAGCTACAATAGTCATTTACAACATTAACCATGTCTACACTGTATTTCTGATCAATTTTATGTTATTTTAATGGACAAAAAAAATGTGCTTTCTTTAAAAAACAAGGACATTTCTAAGTGACCCTAAACTTTTGAGTAGTAGTGGATGTTTTGGTGGATGTGTGCTTCAACTACTTTGACTTCATGCCGCTATTTCACTATGACTGCAGTGAATTAAGTGTGGTTCATCCAATGTTCGCATCATACAATTTATTATTTGAGTACCAAACCAACCCCTAGCCCATACCCACTAGGCACTAGGTATATTTGAGAAGAGGTTATTGTTGGTTTGGGATTCAGGGATCCAATAATAATTCAGTGTCTAGTCCAAGGAAGAGTTGCCATCAATGTCATGTATTTGGCTGCACAGTCCATATTATGTCTATCTTGTCGTAATTTGTCTAGATTGTCCATGTCAAGCCTACTTTGTACATATTTTGTAGAAACCATAATCAAACATCACTGTCAAAGATCCATGTCTACCAAATGGAACTCACTATGCTCTTTTTTTATAACTTCTGTATTACCTTTCGTTGCTTCGTTGCTTTCGGAAGAAAACCTTGCATCTCCAAAACTGAAGCTTTTCAGGAAACAAAAAAAGCTATTTTACCATGTATGAACATACAAGCACAAAACTTCAGGAGTTGTTTCGAATACTTTTTCTTGATCCTAAAGTCATAAAATCTTCAAAGTGGGGAGTTACCCCTTTCAATTCATCAACAAAAAAAAGGTTTTCTTTCAACAGCAACAAGGCCTTGCATCCTCTCACTCTCCCCCCCCCCCCCCCCCACATGTCTCTTCTGTTTCCTTGTGGTTGACGGTTGACTTCGTCCATTGCGGCCCTCCACCAACACCACCAGGAGGACCAGAAAGAGCCCCCTCCTCCAGTGCCAAAGAAGCCTGTTAAGGGGAGGCCGATGCTGGGACGTGAGAAGAGCGTCGACTCCGCCTCTTCCACCTCTTCAGCGGAGAAGCACCGGACGGAGGCCCGCAGGCGACTGCTGGCCGCTAAGAGGGCCGCCTCGGTTCGGCAGAACTCAGCCACGGAGAGTGCCGACAGTATTGAGATCTACGTCCCCGAGGCCCAAACACGTCTCTGAGAGAAAGAGAGAGCGAGAGAGGGGGAGAGGGAGAGGGAGATAGGAGGAACTGCCTCTGAGATGGAGGGGAGGGTTGGGGTCTTCTCGCCATACACACACAGGGTAGGCTGGTCCTGGTGACAGCAAATCTAGATTAAGTGAGAAAGAGAGGAAACAAGAAAATAAAAACTATTGGGCTGTAGACTATGGGGAACTCTCGTCTCCTCTCGCGAGGCTGCCATGGAAAAACCTCAACCGCAAACTTTGTTACTATTGTTAGTACTCTTGATTATTAAATCAATTATTAAATCAATTGAAAATTATACAAATGGTTATTGATGATGATATTATCTCCTAAAGAACCTATATCAAGACTGTTTTAGATGTACCTGTATCTTGGCTGTAACAGATCTAATAAGCGGACAGAGTAAGCATTTGTGCTTTCCGCCGCTCCTCCCTGACTCCCTCCCCCATGCCTTGGCCAACACGTAGTTTGCACAACGCCACCATGTGGTTTAATGTACACACTTACTCAGAGGAGCACACACACACACACACACACATGCTTCAGACCCTCAGCTATCTATGTCTTCCTGGTGCTTTTTTGTTTGTTTTTATTTGTTTTGTAAGAGCCCCTTGCCTGCATTCAAAGCAGTTCTAGATTCTTAAGAGGTTTTGGAGAGCAAGGAACCGAGAACTAAGGGTGGAAATAACAAGTATCACCACTTGTATAAGTGAGATCTATTGAAAGCACAATTGATGTTTACTTAGTTCATTTTTTGTTTAAAAAAAAAAAATGTTTTTTTTTATTTTTTATTTATTTCACATTTTAGGTACTTTTTAACTGACTCAAAACACACTCACAAGTCAATATTTTCTGG
The DNA here is from genome assembly GCF_013265735.2 of Oncorhynchus mykiss. Taxonomy (NCBI): domain Eukaryota; kingdom Metazoa; phylum Chordata; class Actinopteri; order Salmoniformes; family Salmonidae; genus Oncorhynchus; species Oncorhynchus mykiss. The sequence goes on along the minus strand of NC_048571.1, from coordinate 74,847,248 downwards.
AATGTAATTTGAATATCCTACTATTCCATTGAGATTATATTGTTTTCTGCCGTTTTAGGATGTATTCATCAGCCAATGTCCACAGTCCCATGACAATGGCCACGCTTTGTACTTTCATTTCTTTGTATTGCTCTGTGAATTTATTTCTAGGTCATATTCATTAGGCAGTTAATCAGTTTCACCTTTTGCTACAGTGTGCCCTAATGAATAATATCATGGTGTGGGTATATCAGAGCAATTGAACATAATTCAGGTTTGAGTGAAGGACCAGGACCACCATTGAGAACAATCCCACTGTGCAAAGTCTGCATTGTTTCCTCGTTGTTTCAAGATCCTTTACCAGCGTAATGATGTTGCATCATTGTGGCTATTTCATTGAACATTTAAAAATCCAGTAGGTTTTTAAAGTATGTACTTCCAGCAACTCAAGCTGGGTTGCAGCAGCAGCAATATCACAGGAATTGAAAGGTTAGAGGGGTTTCTTTCCCCCAACTTCTGCCCCAGCGTCTCTCTCTGCAATGAACCTTTTGTTGTTTTGTTGTCACTGTATTTCAATGAGTAAATTAGTTGGCGGATGCAGGTGCGTTTCCCACATGGGACCCTCACTCAATATACATGGAAAACATGTGGTCCATTCCACCGTGAAATTCCAGTCACTCCAACCATGATTTGAATTGCCCTCCTATAGAGAATTTAAATGGAATTACGCCCAATTTTGACTTGTAGTTAAGCATTAATTAACTTTGACTAATGGCTGCACACTGTACTCGGCAATGGGAATTTGATATTGATACATTACACTGAATATTTGGTACTACTATAGGTATTTGCTACTGTATAGGGCGGCAGGTAGCCGAGCGGTTAAGAGCATTTGGCCAGTAACCGAATGGTCGCTGGTTTGAATCCCCAAGCCGACTAGGTGAAAAAATATGTCTGTGCCCTTTAGCAAGGCACTTAAGCCTAATTACTCCTGTAAGTCGATAAGTGTCTGCTAAATGAATAAAATCATGTAAGTGTAATATATTTTTCCACATCATGGATCTTGACCAGACACCCTCTTGAAAAGAGATGGCTAGAGAAAGGAAAGGAGACCAGGGAAGGGACTAGGAGAGGAAACCCTGTCTGACTATTGAGATGCTTCAGTGACACTGTGTGAAACCAGGAAGTTGTTATTTTATCTTCCTATTGGTCATATTTTGCACTACAAATTCATCCTGGAATGAAGAAGAAACGCATAGTTTTTTAAATTTGTTCAACCATATTGCTATCTACCATTGTTGTTTTTGTTAAATATCATCCCCAAATGCCTACACTTTTTTAAAATTGAGACAAATCATTAAATCTCTATTACATTACATAAATGTAATTTGTTTGCCATCCTTTGTTTTTGAAAATGCTGTTGTTGGTACAAAAAAAGAAATGCATTATCATTGTGCCTCTATGGGAAGTAAGTATAGTGATATCAAAACTGATTCACTATTTTAATAGGCCTGTGAAAGTGGAATGGGGGCCTCCCGAGTGGCGCAGCGGTCTAATGCACTGCATTGTAGGCATCACTACAGACCTGGGTTCGATACCAGGCTGTGTCACAGCTGGCTGTGACCGGGAGACCCATGAGGCGGCGCACAATTGGCCCAGTGTCGCCCAGGTTAAGGGAGGGTTTGGCTGGCTTGGAATTCCATGTTCCATCGTGCTCTAGCGGCTCCTTGTGGCGGGCCGGGCGCCTGCAAGACCCCAGTCACCAGCTGCACGGTGTTTCCTCCTACAAATTGGTGCGACTGGCTTCCAAGTTAAGCTGGCAATGTGTCAAGAAGCAGTGTGGCTTGACAGGGTCGTGTTTCAGAGGATGCATTGGCTCTCAACCTTCACCTCTCCCGAGTCCGTAGGGGAGTTGCAGCGATGGGACAAGACTGTAACTACCAATTGGATATCACAAAATTGAGGAGAAAAAATTACAAATGGTTCCAGGCAAGTGATTTAAAAAATGGTAATCTAACAAAACATTATATCAAATGTATTTATATAGCCCTTCTTACATCAGCTGATATATCAAAGTGCTGTACAGAAACCCAGCCTAAAAACCCAAACAGCAAGCAATGCAGGTGTGGAAGCACGGTGGCTAGGAAAAACTCCCTAGAAAGGCCAAAACCTAGGAAGAAACCTAGAGAGGAACCAGTCTTCTTCTGGCTGTGCCGGGTAGAGATTATAACAGAACATGGCCAAGATGTTCAAATGTTCATAAATGACCAGCATGGTCAAATAATAATAATCACAGTAGTTGTCGAGGGTGCAACAAGTCAGCACCTCAGGAGTAAATGTCAGTTGGCTTTTCATAGCCGATCATTGAGAGTATCTCTACCGCTCCTGCTGTCTCTAGAGAGTTGAAAACAGCAGGTCTGGGACAGGTAGCACGTCCGTTGAACAGGTCAGGGTTCCATAGCCGCAGGCAGAACAGTTGAAACTGGAGCAGCAGTACGGCCAGGTGGACTGGGGACAGCAAGTAGTCATCATGCCAGGTAGTCCTGAGGCATGGTCCTAGGGCTCAGGTCCTCCAAGAGAGGTAAAGAAAGAAAGAAAGAAAGAGCATACTTAAATTCACACAGGACACTGGATAAGACAGGAGAAATACTCCAGATACAACAGACTGACCCTAGCCCCCCGATACATAAACTACTGCAGCATAAATATTAAAATGGTCAAATATCAAATGATCATAACATATTCTCTGTTTGTGGTTGAGAGATCAAGAAAGTATGTGTCTCACTGTAGGTATTTGATTGTCCAAAGTGGTGTAGGGTGAAGTTGCCCCTGGACGCTGATTTTGGGTAAGTTTCGCATTTCCCCCACATGGTTAAAGTTAAGATTGGAGGGGGGAAGCTGATTCTAGATCTGTACCTAGCGGAAACTTCAGCCTGGAGTGCCACAGTCGGGTTAAAAAGATCTCACTTGCCAGACTCGCAGAGTGAACAGCATTTTTTAACAGTTGGTCATCACAATCATGCTTTCCATCATATATTTCCAACCAATAGTAGTTTTTATATCAAATTATGACTTCAAATGACTAACCTTTGTATTTGCATGAACACGTCTGCTAAATGGCATATACACTGAGTATACTAAACATTAGGACTACCTTCCTACTATTGAGTTGCAACCCCCCATCCCCTTTTGCCCTCAGAACAGTCTCAAGTTGTTGGGGCATGGACTCTACAATCTACAAGGTGTCAAAAGGGTTCCATAGGGATGCTGGCCCATGTTGACGCCAATGCTTCCCACAGTTGTGTCAAGTTGGCTGGATGTCCTTTGGGTGGTGGACCATTTTTGATACACACAGGAAACTGTTGAGCGTGAAAAACCCAGCAGCGTTGCAGTTGTTGACACAAACCGGTGAGCTTGGCACATACTACCATACCCCGTTCAAAGGCACTAAAATCTTTTGTCTTGCCCATTCACCTTCTGAAAGGCACACATACACAATCCATGTCTCAGTTGTCTCAAGGCTTAAAAATCCTTATTTAACCAGTCTCCTCCCAATCTACACTGATTTGAATTGACATCGATAAGGGATCATAGTTTCACCTGGATTCACCTGGTCAGTCTATATCATGGAAAGAGCAGGTGTCCTAATGTTTTGTATTTCTGTGTTACTTTCTTGGTCGTGCGAGAAAACGCATGCAGTTTTCCTGGCTAGGGCATACACATGGCTAGGACATACAGTAGTGGCTAGGGCATACACATGGCTAGGGCATACACATGGCTAGGGCATGCACATGGCTAGGACATACACATGGCTAGGGCATACAGTAGTGGCTAGGGCATACACATAGCTAGGGCATACAGTAGTGGCTAGGGCACACACATGACTAGGGCATACAGTAGAGGCTAGGGCACACACATGGCTAGGGCATACAGTAGTGGCTAGGGCATACACATGGCTAGGGCATACAGTAGTGGCTAGGACATACACATGGCTAGGGCATACACATGGCTAGGGCATACACATGGCTAGGACATACACATGGCTAGGGCATACAGTAGTGGCTAGGGCATACACATGGCTAGGGCATACACATGGCTAGGGCATACACATGGCTAGGGCATACACATGGCTAGGGCATACACATGGCTAGGGCACACACATGGCTAGGGCATACACATGGCTAGGGCATACACATGGCTAGGACATACACATGGCTAGGGCATACACATGGCTAGGGCACACAGTAGTGGCTAGGGCATACACATGGCTAGGGCATACACATGGCTAGGGCACACAGTAGTGGCTAGGGCATACACATGGCTAGGGCATACACATGGCTAGGACATACACATGGCTAGGACATACACATGGCTAGGGCATACACATGGCTAGGGCATACAGTAGTGGCTAGGGCATAAACATGGCTAGGGCATACAGTAGTGGCTAGGACATACACATGGCTAGGGCACACAGTATTGGCTAGGGCATACACATGGCTAGGGCATACACATGGCTAGGGCATACAGTAGTGGCTAGGGCATACACATGGCTAGGGCATACAGTAGTGGCTAGGGCATACACATGGCTAGGGCAAACACATGGCTAGGACATACACATGGCTAGGACATACACATGGCTAGGGCATACACATGGCTAGGGCATACAGTAGTGGCTAGGACATACACATGGCTAGGGCACACAGTAGTGGCTAGGGCATACACATGGCTAGGGCATACACATCGCTAGGGCATACAGTAGTGGCTAGGGCATACACATGGCTAGGGCATACAGTAGTGGCTAGGGCATACACATGGCTAGGGCAGACACATGGCTAGGGCATACACATGGCTAGGACATACACATGGCTAGGGCATACAGTAGTGGCTAGGACGTACACATGGCTAGGGCATACACATGGCTAGGGCACACAGTAGTGGCTAGGGCATACACATGGCTATGGCATACAGTAGTGGCTAGGACATACAGTAGTGGCTAGGACATACACATGGCTAGGACATACACATGGCTAGGGCATACAGTAGTGGCTAGGACATACACATGGCTAGGACATACACATGGCTAGGGCATACACATCGCTAGGGCATACAGTAGTGGCTAGGGCATACACATGGCTAGGACATACAGTAGTGGCTAGGACGTACACATGGCTAGGGCATACACATGGCTAGGGCATACAGTAGTGGCTAGGGCATACACATGGCTAGGGCATACAGTAGTGGCTAGGGCATACACATGGCTAGGGCATACAGTAGTGGCTAGGGCATACACATGGCTAGGGCATACAGTAGTGGCTAGGGCATACACATGGCTAGGGCATACAGTAGTGGCTAGGACATACACATGGCTAGAGCATACAGTAGTGGCTAGGGCATACACATGGCTAGGGCAAACACATGGCTAGGGCATACACATGGCTAGGGCATACACATGGCTAGGGCATACAGTAGTGGCTAGGACGTACACATGGCCAGGGAATACAGTAGTTATAGGGAGGGAACTCTCCACCTACGTTTGTACTGCGTAGGTCAAAGTCAACTTTATTAAACAGGTTGTTTGCTCCTCGTCAGGTCTTAGAACAGCCCTTAGTTGAGTTATTTACGCTATAATCCCTGGGTTCTCATGCCTTATTGCTTCACCAGTTTACGCTGGTTCATCTGAGCATAATTTGTTTTCTTTACATTTCTTCTCCTTGTCCCCCCCACATTTGTTGTGCTGCATCAAATGGCCAGCAAATGAACACTACCTTTCCCTGCTAATCAAATAGTGGTTCTTATGTTACAATGGTTCCGTCGTTTGGAAGATGATGCTTGCAACACCAGGGTCTCTGCATGGGCCACATACTATGTGTTCACTTGAATAAAAAGGACATTCACTTTTACTCAACCATATGTCGGGTTGCTTGTTACCTAGTTGCTCCATGTCTCTTTTAAATTTGTCGTTGTATTTCTCCCCCCAAAGCTTGAGGCTTTGCATTGAAAAGGCCTGGCTGTATTGGCCATCATCCACTCCCTCCTGGGAAGAGATCTCTCTTGATTGCAGGCTATTGTTTGCTGTTGTGTGTTTGCCTAAGCTGCTGATGGCCCCTTTACTCTGCTTAGTAAAAGGTAGGGTGTCAATGGCTCTGGCCCCTCCCTGGTTGAGGCATCTGAATGCTCCTCCATTTGAGCATGGCTCCAATCGTTAGCGCCTTCAGGCTTTGTGTGACAGTGGTCTGTCGTTGGTGTGATCCTTTACCAACGAGGGGGTTTGTGTGACTGCGTCTGTTAAATTGTGTTCTTGATTTGCTGTTGTGACCAACTAAGTTAGTACTGGCTATTTGTTTTTCCTAGTCCTGGAACAGTCCTAACTATTTTCTGATGTTCTTGTAGTCCAATAATTAGGATTTGGACACAATCTGTTATAACATATAACATGCTTTTTTTAACAATATATAGGATTCCCGCTAGATTGCAAAGAGATTATTTACATCGAATGGAGTTAAAAGAAAATAATGTAATTTCCATACAGGATTTACCCCAGTGTTTTACCCAAAAGTCTCAGACCTTTCTGTTTCCATCTACGTTGGCCAGCACCCGTGTTTCACTGAGTTATGGCTCCAGCGGACCTGCTCTCACTTGGGGCCAAAGCCAGGCCACTGGTACTTCGCAGCTTCCATTTACATAACAATGGTTAACTGTGGATTTTATTACCTTCTCACAAAGCAACAGTTTTGATTATGCAGAGGTTGTTGATTCTGCTCTTCACAAGTCCTCAATGTCAGCCCTAGCTAAGGAAACAATTTTAAGGGTGTATACACTAGTGTAACACTGATGTTACAGTTGAAAAGCAGACTGTATCCATATTGATAGCATTTGATGTCCCCATCACTAACCTGGGGAATTCAGGGATCCTGAGTGGCGCAGCGGTCTCAGGCACTGCATCGCAGTGCTAAAGGCGTCACTACAGACCTGGGTTCAATCCCGGGCTGTATCACTACCGGCCGTGGTCGGGAGTCCCATAGAGCGGCGCACAATTGGCCCAGTGTTGTCCAGGTTTGGCCGGGGTAGGCCATCATTGTAAATAAGAATTTGTTCTTAACTGACTTGCCTTGTAAACAAAAATATATAAAAAGTTGGTGGTACTGTTCTGGCCCTCAAAAAACCCTCTCACACATTGATAAAGGGCAGTTGGAAGTACTGTTCCCAGGTGGTCTCCCATTGAAGCTCTAACCAGGCCCAATAGCTTCAGACGAAAGAGATCGGTCGACCCTATCAGCTGTATTTTGATTTGAGTCTGTGCCTGACTGGAATTTAAATAATTCAATATGCATATGGGGAGAGTGAGAGAGAAAGGTATGTCAAGGACAGAAAGCTATTACAGAGAGACAGTCCAGTCCGCTGCTGCTCTAAACTGCAAAGACATGAATACGTAAATGACAGAAACTATCTGTCACTGAGAGACTAAGGGATTCGTCTCATACATTTAATGAGGCCCTGGTCCAATACACAAACCAGAGGGCCACACCTAGGCCTATTTCATCAAGGTCCTGACTCTCTGTGAAAGATCATATCCTATGGCACACTGTTGAAGTGTTTTAAATCATAGTGATATGCATATAGTACCCCTTCATTTTGTTGTTGTATGCTATTGTTTTGGAGATATATGCCTAGCCTAAGAGCATTGAATTGGTTTATTTATTCACATACTGTCGCATTTGCTTAAAATTACAAGGCTATTTATTCACTTTCCTAGTTTCCAGGTGAAGTGGCTGTGGAATTTATAAATGGCAGTTGGAAGTACTCTAAAACCAACAACAACAACAATTTCATCATGGTCTCTTTGGTGTGGATTACACGATGTGTGTACTGTATATTGAGTTAATGTGTTTTATGAAACTGCATTTGGCCATGTTGTTTCTATGCGTTAAGTATTCACTTGATATTCCTATGCGTTATAGGCCTACCAAACAATACATTTGTAGCAAACCTGACAAGGAAGAGATGTTTTAGACTGTCTTATAATTCACAGCTCTTGTATAATTCACAGCTCTTATATTTTCAAGACTTACAAAATGTGTAATGTGTGGCCATGGTCTGGGTCCTCTTTATTTAGTGTTGCTGTTCACCTTTCACACCCTAACTCCCTATACTTCAGCAGGGTTTTTTCTCCATTTATTTTTAGGAGTTTTCACTGCACCTGTTTTGACCCAACACACCTCTGCTGTTAGTAAGTGTGAAATATTAGGAGAGGAAACAATATTTTTTGGATGTGTTCACTATGGAATTCTGACTGCAGAAAAATTTCCTGTACATTTTTTGACAATTTCGAACTTCTAGAGGACATGACTGTTGTGGTGGACACTTGCCATACTCGCTTGGAGAACACAGCCAACTAATAGCAAACTAATTTCTGTGAGAGTGAAGTCCCTTTGAACTGATTTACAGTACATTACTCTCAACGCTAGGCTTTAACAAGACTTTTGAGGGGTTGTTGAGGCACAGCATGCCTGGAAAGGGTAGCCCAAGGTAAGGGTACCTGTCAACCCACTCCCCTGGTTCAAAGGCCTACAAAGTAAAAAGAAGCCCCCTCCTGAATTGTCTGTGCACTTTGGTTTGGGAGTGTAGAAGAACCAACACTCTTAGCAGAAGAGATATGTAGCAATTCTTTTTTTACTATAACAAACAATAATGAAATATTTTATGAAACAAGCATATATTTTATTGACTAGGATTTGTTCAATATTGATAATGCTTTAGAAGTTAGGCTGTGTATGTCAGGGTTTTGGTTTAGTATAAAGGGTTGAGATAAAATGTGAATGAGTGGTTGTTTTGTTCATAAAATGAGATTTACTATGATTATTGTATTTATATCTACTCTGGTAACATTAATGCATATTGTGGAATACCAAATTAAGTAAAATTGGTATATGTTAAGATTTTATGATATCATTTTATGATAAAGCAATTCCATAGCCTGGTCTTTGTTTGTGCTGTGTCTTGGCTTGCCAACTACTATGGTCATTGTCATGCAGCACAAACAGATCTGAGACCAGCTAGTAATTCCCCATGTGCTAATCAATTTATTTTACATTTTATTTAACCTTTATTTAACTAGGCAAGTCAAATCACATTCTGTTGTAAATAAAAATGAAATCTGAATGCAGAGAACCACTCCATCTTTTACAATGCTGTAGATTTATTTATACAATTACATTGAGCTCATTTGTTAAAATATGTACTGTAAAATACTATGAAGAGAGAATATCATTCAATAAAATGCACACAATACTTTCTCAAACCGTTCACAATGGTCATTTTGTTAATCCTCTATCAGGTTGATGGTGTCAGAGATGATTTTATTACAGTGAGTAATGGGATTATTATAATCTACACAGGGCTATATAGGCTAGTCTATAATCTAATCTAGACAATCTAGAGATTGTAGTCTGTCTAGTGCATCATTTGGTTAGTCTTCCACACCAGTGACTATTTACATTCTTGTCACATTGTATTATCACATAATGCAAATTCCTACCTACGTGCGAGACAAAAACTAAAATACTAAAATAATATTGCCTGACATGTAGATATTGTGCAGTGGCAACAACAAGCTTTCAGAGGCAGCCCCACGTACAGCACCTAGAGTATTTTGCTGCATATGAAAGAGGATGGGAGCAAGGTGAGAAAGCTTCGACTTTCTCCTGCAGTTGTTAGGAAGATTCTGCTGTTCTATTGACCAGACTTTTTACTGTTTTATTACTGCATCCATTAGTGGCCGTGGCCCACTGTTGCTGTCAAGATTTTTGATCCCGTTTATGTAACAAGAAAACATGATCGTTTCGGTTACATAATAAACGCATATTCCGAGTACATGAGGAAACCCCCTTGGTTTGCTGGCCACTATAATATGTTGGCAAAAACAATAGGTCGTGTGTGTTAATTTCAATAATGTCGGAAACAAAACAACATTATTCAATAAAATCTTGTACTGGATTTTGAATTAAATGCTTCGCCTGTCAGTCACTCAGGAATGATGACACGGCATGTCTACTGGAAAGAAAGAGCCGTGATTGGATCGCGCAGATACAGGAGGCGGGATCATTCCATCTTCTACTGTCAGATTGGTATAGAGTTGGCTTTGCTTCTGCAGGTAAAAAGAACTGAGCGACACAAATTATGAAACATTTGTTCTAGCAAGACATCGAAACGCGATAGAACAACTGCACGCTTATGTCGCAAGAAAAAAATATTTGAAGCCTTGAAAAGCAAAGTAAAAGCGTGCAACACCTTTAGCGCTTGGAAACAAAATCTCGCTTTGTCAACATTTAGCCGGGGCACGCATTTTACAAGGAACTTCGACAGCTGCGTGTTTTCGAGCAAGCCATCAACAAAGAATGAAACCCCTAAAACGAGGTAGGCTGAAATTAGCCATGTTATTTTTATTTCCAGGTATTAATTGTTGCCCTGACCGTGTCTGACGGTTTGCCTGGTGTGCTCGCCCGTTGGTGTTAAATGGAATGCAGTTTTTTGTTGCGAGCAAATGCAGCGTGTGTTTGTTTGAATTTGGAGGGACAGCTAACCAGCTAGTTATCTTTGGAAGCAAGCATGGTGTCCATCTGGCGGAGCGACAGAACAGTCCTACATGCGCTATGGCGTGCGTTCAAAGGGTTCTTTGTACGTTTGCTACGTGACGATGGGAAGATGGCTAGCAAACTTAGTCAATGTTTTCTTTGCTCATTTGTCGAGCTCTAACAGGAATTTCTTATTTTCGTTATTTTTTTGCATTTGGAAATTGATTGCTTTCAGCTAGATAATTTTGATTTCACTGGAACTGTTAACTGCACTAGACCAGATTGAATGGAACAGAACAGAATACCAATCACTGACGCGAACTTCATTGTTTGCTTTGTAGCCTGCTAGCCTTAACAGCTAGCTAGTTAACTAGCTAAGTTACGTTGGCTGTAATGCCCTTTTCGCCTCGAGGATTTTAGTGAATTTAGCAACTCGATTTCTACTCACGCCTTTGAAGTTTAACGCATTCAGTCATTTAGAAAATATCATATTAGCTCTAAGATAAGAACGGCATTTGCTTTGTAGACAGTTGAGGTTTGATAGAGGAGCAACGTGTGACGTAAGTTAACTGACTTCAAGCTAACCTCAAACTAGTTAGCTCAAATTATCCCACTTTTTATGACCCACCTGGAGTGCATTCATTAGCTACTAGCTAAAATACAGGTCATTACCAGCTGTGTAACGGGATCGCTAGTAACTTTAATTGCTACTTTCAAGCTGTTCAATGGACAAAATATTGACAGCACAACTCAAAACACTGAAAATCCAGTGTTTTAGGCAGTATAAAAATAACTAGTTTACCAATTTAAGTCGTTGGCATATTTAGTTTGCTATAATCAATTATCAGTTTTGCCCTTTCATGCACTTAACTTTTAAAAAGATTATAGCCGCAACGTTACTGTAAACAATTGGATGGACATTCAATTTGGGCATACAAACAAGTGAGGAGTGTCTCCAGGACTCTGAATTTCCCTGGCAAGAGGTGAAACTGGTCCCCTGCACGGTCTATAGCTCGCCCGCCGCTGGAGATGGTGATATGCACACAATCTCCTTTGTAAGGACAGGCTGTCCCCCGGGGGTCAGATTTCAACCAGAGAAAGACATTCACTGCATTCTATACCCTGGGAGAAAGCATGCTTCATTTTGAGTTGCCCCCCCCCCCCCCCGCAACATATAGTGATTGGGGGAATGAATATATTGTTCTGAATGTGTTTTAGTTCAATTAATGGCACATCACTTTAATAGTAAGTTGTCATTGATGAATGCTTTTAGTTGTGCTTACCTGACTGCTTCACCCATACTAGGTCTCTAACTCTAGGTGGCATTCTCTTGTCCATACAGTTGGCAACCATTCACTTCGACCCACGACAGCCCCACCTGAACCACGATCGTCTGGATTGTAAACGTTTAGAAATTTAATTCATCGCCCGTGGTACGGCTTTTGAAACATATGGCCCTTATTGTACATCAGTGAAAGAATCCAAATAAAAAATATGCACTTATTGTAGCAGTTTTGGACAGATGCATACAGCTATGGGTGCCTCCATCCGACAACACTACACTTCAGAGTAGCTTACACACAGGTGTTCAGAGCATACTAGATGGCTAATTGGCACAGGTCACCCCATGTTTTCTGTAAACAAGCGTCTCAATTTAACCCTTCACCAAAGCTATTTCTTTATAGGTTGGTGAATGTACAATAACAAACAGGCCTACACAATAAGTAGATACGTAACATGGTAATCTGATGGAGGGAACAATACATTCCATAACAAATGAGTGAATGTCCAACCCTGTGAACAGTGTCCACCATACAAATACTAGCTCGGCCAAACTGACCCCCCCCCCTCCTCTCCTCCTCAGCTCTGGAAGAGGAGCAGATACGGGAGCTGTCGTCAGCCATGTCTGACAGCGACCCCTTTGAGGATGACGGTTTTCCCCTTGACCTGTCAGGGGGCGGCGTGGCCTCGGGTAAGCGGCGTCGCCGCGGCAACCTGCCCAAGGAGGCGGTGATTGTGCTGCGGACCTGGCTGTATGAGCACCGCTACAACGCCTACCCTTCAGAGCAGGAGAAACTCAGCCTGTCAGATCAGACCAGCCTCTCCGTGCTACAGGTGAGTGGACCGGCCTAACATGGTAAAATGTTCTGATTATGCTGTGGGGTAGATCTCACACTGACCCTAACAAGGCTGGATAGATTTAAACTCGCCCTATTTGAACTGTTACAAATGTTTTAGACATTTTAGGTCCGGTTTCATCATGCTCCCCTTACAAGTCTAGTGTTGAAATGAATGATTTACAATGTCCTCCAGTTGAATGGTTCCAGATATGCTAATTAGCTCCTGATGCAGTGTAAACAGTTGATCACAGCAGACACTTGGGGCAAGATGAAGCCATGACCACCTACTCGCCCTGTCGAAGATAGTTGTTTATGAGATATTGTGTTCTCTATTGGCCTCGTGTGCGGGGCGCTAAACGTCGCAGCACCTATAGGCCTACTTCAGGCCGTTGCTAAATATTCTATAAACAGCGATCCATCCCATGGTATTTACTTCGTACTTATCATCGTACTTCAGCCCTTGGGTGTTTCACAACAGTGTAACAAATATCCCATGACTGATGTACTACTGTACAGATGAATTTGACACCGTTACAGCAGCCCTTGTAGGCCAACCATGTGATGTTTCCTCTTCCCTCCAATACACACACACTCTCACACCCCAGGAGTTGGTGACATGAGCAGACAGAGCAAGAGGCTAGAGCAGACAGCCGGCCCAGTTTTAACTCTTTATTATATGAGTCAGTTGAGCTAATTATTAGGGTCTTCTAGTTGACTTGAAGCCAGACAACCGGGCTGCAGTGTTGTGCCCCTGGCTGGCTGTGCACTTCTCTGTGGCTAATTTTTCACCCGAGACTTCTTTAATGCCAACAGTCTGAGGCCCCTCATCTCACTGTGTGTGGGGGAGATGTTTCCCACTAGAGGGCGGTAACCAGGCCTAAAGGTGAGGGAGACTGAGAATATGTGGGCGGAAGTCTATTTCCAAACAACTGGCCTCGGCCCAGTTTTAACACTTTATACTGGTCAGTTGAGCTAATTATTAGGGTCTTCTAGTTGACTTGGCACACACACACCAAAAATATTTTTTTAAGTGACTTGAGATTTATTTTTGTAGTTTGGCTCTTGGCGGAAGCCTAGTTGGGCCCTTGAGATGCACCCAGTTTGTTTTCTCAGTCATGCAGGCATTGTTAAAGGAACTTCCTCCACTTTCCAGATATGCAACTGGTTCATCAACGCCCGTCGCCGCCTCCTCCCTGACCTTCTCCGCAAGGACGGCAAAGACCCCACCCATTTCACCATCTCCAGGCGGGCAGGAAAAGGTGAGGGTCGCTCATCCACTGGTGGTGGAGGTAGCTCCCCTGAAAGCCCCACCTCCTCGGTCCCCTCACCAGCCCTGCCCCCACTCCGGCCCTCGGTCATCCGGCCAGCCCCCACGCTGGACCTCAGCCTCCTTGGCAACACAGCCACGGCCATTCTGACGGGAGCCGGCTACCCAGGCCAAGAGGGCTGCTGCGTCCAGGCCCTGATGCAGCTGGACATGCACGTTCTCCTGAGGGAGGTCGAGGAGAAGGGCTCTACGGTTATTAGCGCCAGTCCCATTGGCGGGCTATTCAACACGCCACCCCCCACCCCTCCGGAGCTGTGCCCCGGCCAGGACTTCAGTGACCTGAGGCTGCTGGTGGACGCAGCTCTCCAGAGGGCCGCTGAGCATGAGAGTCAGACGAAGGCCACTACAGAGGCCACGGTCTGCAGCAGTGCTATGGGTCTGACCCTTCCACCAGAGCCGAGCCAAGCTACGCTGAGTCCCACAGAAAAGGCTGTGGTGTCCGCAGTTTCAGTCCCAAGCCCCGGCACGGTCTCTTCAGCACCTAAACTCACCCCAGCCCTTTCCTTCATTCCTGCGCCAAGTCTGCCTCCTCGCCAGGCCAAAATTCCAGTCCTAGTGCCAGTTTCAACCTCTGTCCCAACATTCATCCCAGCACCAATCAAACCCCCTGTGTCAGCCCTAAGCCCTGTTCAAACCTTCACCCCATCACTAACTTTATCCCCTGTCCCAGTCTCATCCCCAACTTTAGCCCTAGTCCAAGCACCTCCGCCAGCCCTCACCCCATTCCTAGGCCTTTCTTCCTCCATCCCCAGCAGCAGCAGTTTCCAGAGGGCCCAGTCGGTGGCCAGTGTGTGGAGCATGGTCCACAGCGATGTTCCAGTTCGACAGCCTGGTCCCGTGGCACAGACTCCCATAGCCACAGTGTGGGGGGCGCAGCACACCCTGCATGCTGTCAGCGAGACAGTCAACTAGAGCCACGGCCCACACCCTGGTCTGTATATGGGGGCGCACCAAGCTGTGTATATCTGAGAACATATTCCTTTCATCAACCCACTGATCCTGTATGTCTCTGCTCTGCAGTTTGAATATGACAGAACTGTCATATACATCAGACACGGGGATGGAAATACAAGTGTTTTAAAGATGATGCTTTTTTAAAGCATTTTTTAAATCAGGACTTTAACAAAATATTTTATCCAATAGAGCCTGTTGCTGGGCAGAAGCTGTCTACTTGTCAACATTCCAGAGTATAGGTTAAATGTGACGTCAACATAAGAACGACAACACAACGTTCTATTATGTAGTTTTGAACTTACTATCTCAACCATTTCCAAACGAGGACATTTCCTTCCCCTGTTATACATTTTTTTTAATGTCTTGAAGCCAGCACCAGCAGATCTAGCCTCATCAGTAGCAGTACCGGACTTGGTTGAATGTATAAAGCGGAACTCGATGACTTTAAACCCTGGCTGTCTAGCCTGTCAATCATTCCCACCAAGGGCGGACTTGGGGCGGAGACAACCGTGTTTGTTTCAAGCGCTAGTGTCGTGCTCCTCCAGTACAGTTTATGCACTTTAGATTTTCATTTTTTAGTCCGGCCTTCACAATCTCAAGCATTCCGACGCCCCCTTCCCCCTCCTCACAATGCCGGAAGACAGGCGGAAGGGAAATTGATTGTACTGCAGTTTGCCTGACTGCACAGCTCCAATGTCCTTCTCTCCTTGCCTTAAAGTGACTGTAAACATGTGGCCACCAGGGATTCTACATTGAAGACACACACCCAAAATCATCAGTCGCAAAGTATATGAACACTACCATTTTGTTTTACTTAAAAAAATATTAATTTTAACCCATTTCCAAAATAGTATCTCAACGGGTAAGCAGTATTTGTGTGTATATATGAAAAAGGAGGAATGTTTTTTTTTGTATTGCTCTCTTATCTTTATGTATTGTGTATGATTTCCTGGGATGTTTTTAATGTGGATGTGAAGGAGGTGACATCCCTGTGTGTGTGTGTGAACGTAAGGTCATGTAACACAACTCAATTTCTGTGGTCGACGCTGAAGGCTTAGTCAGGTGACGCCGTCAGGCTAGTGCCCTAGTATGCCATAGTTGATGGATGAAGACTGTTACAAACATTTTCAAGCATTTGGGTCATCCTGTTTGGGGAGGGTTTGACCCAAGTAGCAAATCATTGGAGCCTTAAGATCTGGTCCTTGTATTTCAAACCAAAATGTCTTAATTGAAATACTCTTAGTTGTTCCCTCGGATGACAAAGGCTGGTCAGTGTTGTATTGAAGTCATTGATCAATGTTGAGGTTATTGAGAAGCAAACTGTCTGGAAAATGTGACTCTCCTTTCCTCTCTGTTAGTGGACTATATCCTCTCTACAGTGTTACTCATTCTTATACGGTTGTAGTTTCCATGAAACGGTCTTAGTTCATATACCACATTTTATGGCGAAATCCTAACTTTTGCTGCAGCACAAACATTAGTGCTGCTGCAAAGTCTTATATTCTGTCAGGTCAGTTCAAACAGGTCCAACTTTTCTCTATTCTTTTCAACTCTTAAGCTTTGAAAAGACCATTGTGTTACAATTCCAGAAAATGTTTGATCTTCCAGCTAGAAAGAAGCATGATAAGAGCTGATATGGAATTTTGTTATTATTAGCCTGGGTTTGTGACGCGCACTGATCCCATTCTCTCCGTCATGTCTCCCAGATATGTAGGGTTAGGGCTACCCCTGGATTTCTTTCATACGGCTGGATGTCGGCATTGTTTCCTGATTTGTCGTTGGGAAAGGTAGATCGTACAGGTACTCCACTAACGGAGATGTGCTGAAGAGTTTTAAGGCTCACACATGCCGCACCCAATGTGGATCTAGCATTCTGCCTGTCATTCAGCACGCTGTCTTTTGGGGACCTGCTGTATATTGACTGCCAAAATTTTAATGTGTTTCTATGTGTAAAATCGGTGCGCACTCGGTTGGCAAATTATGTTCACAGGTGCTAAGTATTCTCGGCCAGCAAACACTTTTGGTGCGTCTGAGCCCGTAACTCCTCAAACAGTTTGAGGGAAGGAAGGGTTCCTGGTCATAGTGATTTGTAAGAAATAATGGTGTGAATAGATATACAGTACAATTAAGTGGGTACGTGGTTTATTCATTACTACATGCCACTGACTACACGTTACTTGTTGTGATACTGGAAACAACCTGGATACTGGACATTATTTAGAAAGATATATATATATATATATATATATATATCAGGTTTTGGATGCAGAATGAAACTTGGGTCGTAGATGCCAATGTGAAAATGCATGTAAATTCATCAAGGTCAGGTGTTTCTCTTTTGGCATGAATTGTAGCTGAAATGACAATGTGTAGCTTCTCAATATGACCAATTGCATCCTAAAGATGTTTTTCCATTTCACTGTATGAATCATGGCTGATGTATTGAAAGTATAACTGGCTATCGTGCCTTAAACATGGGATTGAGGGATATACCCCTTCTACATAGAAACTTTTGAATAGTCTGTGCAATATATGCCTTAAACTTTAAATGTGTTTTGTACAAGCATTTCAGAGAATAAAAGTTTTTCTTTTTCATATGCTTAGTGTCACATTACCATGTCCTTTTGTCTCGCAGCACTAAGATTAATGACACAGAATTGACATGTGCAAGATATTGTACCATGGGTGCCCTCCCCCAGTTCTATCCAAGACAACAATTTTCATCGAAGTGGAGTCCAAAGGTCTACTGAACCTTTTAGATGGTTACCTCTATACTGGGTGGTGTCAGAGGAACTCCCTAAGTCATAGACTGTTCTCTGCTACTGCATGGCAAGCTGTACCAGAGCACCATGTCTGGGACCAAAAGGCTCCCGAACAGCTTCTTCCTCCCAAGCCATAAGACTTGGAACAGTTCATCTGGATCCTGAGTGGAGCAGTAGTCTAAGGCACTGCATCTCAATGCTAGAAGCGTCACTACAGACACTGGTTCGAATCCGAGCTGTATCACAACCGACCGTGATTGGGAGTTCCATAGGGCGGCGCACAATTGGCCCAGCGTCTGGGTTTGGCCGGAGTAGGCCGTCATTGTAAATAAGAATTTGTTCTTAACGGACTTGAATAGTTAAATAAATAAAAATATCAAATGACTACCTGCACTACTTGCATACACCCCCCCCCCCCCCCCCCCCCTTGTTTTTTTTGTTGCAACTACCCTAGCACAGGCTTGACGTACACTCACTGGACTCTAACCACATAATACCTGGATAAACACAAACAAATTCATTTATATTGATGCCAAACTTTTTCCATATGTTACAGCCTTATTAAAAAAAATCCACACTACTCCCCATAATAAAGCAACAGCTTTTTTTTTTAAAGAGATGTTTGCTAATGTACATATTATAACAAATAAATCACGATTACATAAGTAATCAGACCCTTTACTCAGTACTTTGAAGCAGCGTTTTACAGCCTCGAGTCTACTTGGGTGTAGTTAGGGTCGTTGTCCAGTTGGAAGGTGAACCTTTGCACCAGTCTCGGGTCCTGAGCTCTGGAGCAGGTTTTCATCAGTGATCTCTCGGTACTTTGCTCCGTTCATCTTTCCCTAGATTCTGACTTGTCTCCCAGTCAAGTGGGAGACTGCTGAAAAACATCCCCACAGCATGATGCTTCACCGTAGGGATGGTAGTGGCCAGGTGATGCCAGTTTCCTCCAGACGTGACGCTTGGCATTTAGGCTATCTTGGTTTCATCACTCCAGAGATTCTTGTTTCTCATGGTCAGAGTCCTTTAGATGCCTTTAGGAAAACTCCAAGCGGGCTGCCATGTGCCTTTTACTAAATAGTAAAGGCCTGATTGGTGAAGTGCTACAGAGATGGTTGTACTTCTGGAAGGTTCTCCCATCTCCACAGAGGAACTCTGGAGCTCTGTCGGAGTGACCATCGGGTTCTTGGTCACCTCTCTGACCAAGGCTCTTCACCGATTGCTGTTTGGACAGGTGGCCAGCTCTAGGAAGAGTCTTGGTGGTTCCAAACTTAAATTTAAGAATGGAGGCCACTGTGTTCTTGGGGACCTTCAATGCTGCAGAAATAATTTGGTACCCTTCCCCCGATCTGTGCCTTGACACAATCTTGTCTCAGAGCTTTACGGACAATTCCTTCTCATGGCTTGGCTTTTGCTCTGAAATGCACTGTCAACTGTGGGACCTCATGTCCAATCAATTTAATTTACCACAGACAGATTCCAAGTTGTAGAAACATCTCAAGGATGATCAATGGAAACAGGATGCACCTGTGCTCATTTGAGTGTCATAGCAAAGGGGCTGAATAGTTATGTAAACAAGGTATTTTTATTTTTTTACATTGGCAAAAATATCAACCTGTTTTTTGTTATTACAGGCTATTTTGTGTAGATTGCTGAGGATTTTATCTAATTCATTTAGAATAAGGCTAATGTAACAATGTGAAAAGAGTCCAGGGGTCTGAATACTTCCGAATGCACTGTACATTCATATTCCTTCACATGCTGCTGCTACTCTAGGTTTATATATGCAGTCACTACCCCTACCTACACATTACCTCAACTAACCCATACCCCTGCATATTGACTTGGCTCCAGTGCCCCTTATTTTTCCTTTATTATATTTAGCTTTTTTTGTTGATGCATGAGGTGAAACAATATTAATGACCTTTAAAGTTGATCTGCATTAGGAGAAATGTCGCCACTGGCCGCCCCAGGCGCATTTTTGTTTTTGCATCGTCATAAAACAAATCTGTACATAACACTGTTCTCTCACGTGCAATGATGTCCGGGGGGGGGGGGGGTGTTCACTGTTTGAAGTAACATATTGTAATATCGCAAACGGGGTGGCAGTTTCACTGCTACTGATTTCAGCTAAGACTCGGTGACTCTTGAAATACTGCCTAGTCTACATCTGGTGCTAGTGCTTTAACCTGGACCACTTCATTTGATCATACATTTTTATGGCACATGCTTCTTAAATGACAGGTTGTAGACTAACAGTGAAATGCTTTCTTGCGGGTCCTTTTCCAACAATGCAGAGTTAAAGACACACAGTAAATATGAAGTATTCTTCTCAGTGTCACAACTGCAATGTAAGAGAATATCAATCAGTTTATATTTTATTTTCTCTGATAGAATATTAAAAGGTATTGAATGCTGCACTGAATGCAGCAGGACATTGAAATTACTCATCTGGAATAAAGGACACAGTGGAATGTCACTTCAGGGTCCTTCGTTAGTCCTATACAGGCATGATAATTTTCCTTAAACAATAATTCAACCCAAACATGATTATACCCGAACACAACCAAGCCCAACCTCTTCCTTCTGTTCTCTCTTATGAAAGAGCAACGAGTAAACAATTTCAATAGGCTGACTTTCTTCACGACATCATCCCTCGCTTTCTTGTACAGGTCTGACCCTTCATGTTGAGTGTTTTATCTTGAATGAGGTTGTGGTGCATCAATGCAGGCAGAGTTAGAATAGACCTGACCAGATGACAAGGAGATATGACTAGCACTGGGAAACATGTCTAACGAAAGAAGGGTGGAATGATAAGCATTTAAGCAATGAAGGTAACATACAACCCATCAAAAACATTACATTAATAGAATAGAAGAGAGTCCATTACAATGTGGTTTTCCAACACAGCTCCTGGATAGAAGGTGCAGTTCTTTACAGAGGCGGTGCTGGTGTGAGGCAAGAAGAGGTACTTGGCTGGTATGTAGTGCTGAATGCTTTTTGGGGGGAGTGGGCCACACATACAAAGGCGTTCAATGCATCTCAAGAGTCTAATATTGCTTCCTTTCACCTTGTCACCTTTCCTGGAATGGATTAGAGTAAAGCAATATTCCGATCACTGGGAATTTCAGAAAGGATCCAGAGAGGAAGCCACTACAGACTTATTGAGATGCACTTAGCTGAGATACACTCCTCAATGGATAATCACCATTGACTATAAAAGAGAAGTCCATTCCATCTAAAAAGCACTGTGTGTGCGGGCCACAAAGCAGTTGTCTCTCCCTACATGTCGTCCTTGTCCTTAGCTCCGTGTTTGAGGATGCGGGTGAACTCGGCGTAGTTGAAGTTGCCCTTCGTGTCAATAGGCGCCTCACGGAACAGCTCGTCCACTTCCTCATCAGTGAAGCGGTCGCCCATTGTGGTCAGTAACTCTCGCAGGTGGTCCTCGTGGATCACTCCTACAAACGGGAGAGTGAGGCGGGTCATCATCTGGCTCTTTCCTTGATTCTTCTCATCCCCTCTCCTTCTCTAAACATTGGAGAAGAAGGTCCGAGTGGGGGGACCTTGAACCTTCCCAATACAGTTGAGAAGGTGGTAAGAAGAGAGGCTGAGAAGAATCGAGGATAAGAAGTCTTTTTTTTCCTTTTAAGTGTTTGACATTACTGTGAAGGTGGATGCTAGTGGTTGACATTGAAGAGTGTGAGTGTGCGTGCTCGTGTGTCTCACCAGAGCCCTCTTCGTCGAAGCAGGCGAAGGCGTTGCGGATAACGTCCTCTGGGTCGGTGCCGTTGAGGCGCTCTCCGAACATGGTGAGAAACATGGTGAAGTTGATGGGCCCCGGCGCCTCCGCCATCATCCCCTCCAGGTACTCATCTGACGGGTTCTTACCTGGGGACCACAACAGAACACTCACACCATAGTCAACATTAAGTGGTAAAATCTGAATTCTGTTCGAAGGTAGACATTGAGGAAATATAAATATTATGGTTCCATTGAACCAATGTTAAATTGACTTATGTGCCCGGTTGGACGTTATTACCGGTCTGCATGCTTATTGGTAGCGCTCTATCTGACAGTACTGGTATTTAACTGGGAAATGTTCTGTTGCTATACATCTCTAAGGTTGTTTTTGGGGAAGATGTTTCAGTCTAGAATTGATGAGTATACGCTTGTTAGGTCTTGTATATAGAATATAGTCAACCCACTAACAACAGGTTCCTATGTGTTCCCCTTTGGCCTATGTCTTACCCAGTGAGGCCAGCATGTCATGAAGATCCTCCTTGTCGATGAAGCCGTCTCGGTTCTGGTCGATCATGTTGAAGGCCTCCTTGAACTCCTGGATCTGAGACTGGTCGAACATGGCGAACACGTTGGACGTGGCCCTCTGGGGCCGCTTCTTGGTGGTCTTCCCCTTTGCACGTTTGCTCGACATGGTGGTGGTTGGATGGGCCTAAGGCATGCAAAATAGGATATGGATGGTTACGGTTGGGTGAACGATACGACTCCCCAAAGTGGGCTGTTGTATTGGGGAAGCGGATGGTTCTCATCTCTCCCACGGGAAATGTCTCCCCCAAAAAAGACTCAATAAAGAAAAATGCTCTTAATTTATCATGGCACAAGAGTATAAATGCAAAAGCCTGACAGTGATGATTTAGTTAGGCCTACTTGTCAACCTCACCAGCGTGATTGCGATATGCGCTGAATAGGATCATACATGAGCAAAAATTTTACATAAATTGTCTAGGTAAGGCTAGGGACTTCACTTGGTGCCAGAAAATGGGTTATTACTTAGTCTCAATTATTCAATTTTCAGTCTCTGCATTGGTGCCAGATGCCATCGACCTCCAAATTACACTCTCTCCGCACCAAAGATTCAGGTTGTGCCACTGCTAACTGTCATCTGCAGTGAACAGTGTGAAGAGGTCACAAGATAGCCAACTGGTATCCTGGGAGAACAGGCCAAACTTAGACCCGTCACTCAGTGTGCGTCATTGACGATGTGTGCACAGGCGGGGATAGTGCTGCTGGGTGGTGGCACATCAGAAAACAGACTGAGCAAGAGCCAATACCATACAGGAAGTAACATGTCATTAAGGTTGAGTCATTTAGAGGTATAATGAGTTCATTGACTGCCAGACTATGACATAATGCATTGAGAGCCACTGAAGCATGTTATTCATATCAATGATTCGCTTAGACTCAGGGACGCTCTCCACACAAAATCTCTTCCTCAAGTTGGATGACTGACAGAGAAACAAAACATACTCTCTCTCTCTACTGGCATGTGGTACAGGAGATAAAAGCACTGGTAACCAAGATATAAAGCAGACTGCCATAACATCATTTAGCAAGCCTTATTTGAGCATAGATGGGAACGACGTGTGTGTTTGCATGAGTGTGATAGAGGTAGATCACAAAATCATGGCCGTGTTCAGCAGGCACAAAATTAGAGATTGTTTTTAAACGTCGAACCGTTCTCATTGGGGCAATGTCAGTTGGTACCAAAATATTTTCTACCATTTCATCCCTACTGAACAAGACCCACTTGTCCAGTGACATAACCCAGTCAAATGTTAGGCAAACGACAAGTCTCTCTCACTCAGTGTGTCTCCGCTTGCTATTGGAGGTAACAGAGATGTAAGGGAGTTGTCACTGGCAAACTGCTTGCTCATTGTCCAGCTTCATTTCAAAGGATGAAGGAATTTTAAGATTTGGGCCTGGGGGCAAATGTTTCTTCTCAGAAGTTCTCAGTCCTTCTCTTTTCCATGTGTTTATAACACATCACCATGACTAGGGGGCTGTTCAAAAATGAGAATGTTAGAAGTGAATTTCTCAGGGTTGAGTTGCCTGATTTCCTGTAATATTTCACATTCTTGTAGAGGGATGACTAGATCCCTATGTCATTGTAAGCACATCTTGCACAACCATTTAAAACTGATCAATTAGTCTTGTCCAAACCCTCATCTCATTCTAACTAACTAGATATTTAGTCTGAAGCCCCCTGGGGAATCTGTGTTTCCCAACTTCACTCTAGAATTAATTTCTAGGCCATTATTACTTCACTGCTTCTGCAACCAATTGAATTCCTCAGGTTTCTCGACTGGCTGACTCACCGATTAGGTTTAGAAAACATTTCAAGATCATCATTGGTTTGTTATTCTCTGGGATGTACTGTGTGTTTATCAGTGTACCAACCACACCTCATCACTGCGGTCAGGGCCCCACTGACCAGACACACACACTAGCAGTTATGTCAATCACTGTCTTGACCTAACCACCTAACCTCTCATCACGGACACCACTACTACTTCTGAGGGGTCAGCACTGGGGAAGTTCCTAAATGTGACATACTTTAACAGACCAAACCAACCTCTCGGTGTCTAAAAACAGGTAAACATAAGGCTCTAGATTAGAAGTGAGGCAGTTCCATTGCGTTTTTTCATTGTTCCCCTCTAATCATTGACTGATTTAGACCTGGGACACCAGGTGTGTGCAATTAATTATTAGGTAGGACAGAAAACCAGCAGGCTCCTGACCTCTTCGAGGAAGAGTTGAATACCCCTGCTCTAGTGTTTAGAAAGCTCTATACCGGGCACAGAGTGGTGACAACTGGTCAAATCTTAATTCCACAACACCGTGATGAGTAGCTACACCAGATGACCCTAGACCTGTGACTGGTCGCTTTAGGCATACAATAAGAACTCAGAAACCCTATCCAGCCCTCACCTTGAACTCAGCTTTTACAAATGTTGAGAGTTTCCCATACAATTCTGACTAATGCTTTAAAAGTGTCACATCTAATACCAACATAAAATCCCTCTAAGATAAACAACATTAAGGAACATGTTTTTAAAAATCGATCTCACCTTGGCTTCAGGTGAATTGTAGTTGTTTTGGGGAGTTCTCTGAGGCCTTCTGTCTGGGTCTCAGTGCTTAGTTGGAAGGGAAGCAGGCAGTACCACTGAAAAGTTTGTTTAAAGAAAGTCTTCAACCGGCCCATCCCACTCCTCCATTGGCCAATCGCCTTGCCCGGCTGTCCCAAACAGAGCCAGCCCTGCTCAGGCATTTACCCATACAAGGGAAAAGAATGTGCAGGCCTGCAGCTCGCCACTGCCACAGCGGAGCCAGGGTTGTTTGGCAATGGGAATATGGCTGAAATGACAGGAACTCTGATAAGCTGCCTTATTTAGAGAAAAAGCTAAAGGGCCGCTGTGCGGACGATCTGTCTATGGTTTGTGGTTTTACATCTGGGAGGGAGGGAGAAGATGATAGGAGCCGCGTTCTGAAGCTCCCAGTTGTTTGAAAAGCTGCCTGGGGGACTCCTTAATAAGGCAGTTTGTCTGGCCAAGCTACTGTCTGGATCTCTAGGGAACACCTTTTTATCATGTCATTGCTGTACAGTAGCATAAGTTATTCTGTGGTACTGTTCTCTGCCATATTGAGAACAACTGTTAAGCTGTTCCAATGAAATTACACATTTATATTGTGTTATTGTTCTTGCAAATACCTACCAAGAAACAAAATATCTGAGTCACATTTGAGTTGCACAGATGCACTTTTTTGTAACTACACAGTAATGGTGTTAACATAATTTGGTCAATGTCTTTTACTTTTCACCTTTTAACACCTGATTTACTTAACAAATGGCAAATCCAATAGGTGGTCCAGGTCGGGGGGGGCTTCCTCTTTTATTCTCCATCCTTCTCTATTGTTCCTCAATCAAGGGGGACAGCTTTTCAACAGGAGAAGTTCAAAAATGGCTAGAGGACATCTTTAAGAGAAGTATAAAATAGTGTATTATGGATGTAAGTTTAAAGTGTATGAAGGGTTTGTCAATTACTTTTCAGGTTCTCTCTTTCAGTGGACTTATGTAAATGATGGGTTTATGGATTTTTTAAATATTTTTTATCAATATAGATTTGCAATAAGAGTTTTGCTTTGACCACATTTTACATTTGCAGAATAACCTTGCAAGTAAGCATTTCACTGTACTGTTTACACCTGCTGTATCCTGTGCAGGTGACAAATACACATTTGCTTTGTTTACATGCAATGGGTATAAATGTCTGCCTGGAATGATGCTCCTATGAAACTCCTATACTTTGCTTTATATTGCCTATGCTACTACTGTGTGCAGAGCATACTGGAGACCATTGCATACCATGGCCTGTAAACAAGAAAAGGATGCCGTCTGGTGGCCAGAGAAAGTTTATTTTTTTTGTATAATCTACAATAATAATGATCGTTTTCTGATTCTATCATAAACTAGCGTTTCCCAAACTCTGTATTCGGGACCCCAAGGGGTGCACGTTTTGTTTTTTACCCAAACACTACACAGCTGATTCAAATGATCAAAGCTTGATGATTACTTGATTATTTGAATCAGCTGTGTAGTGCTAGGGCAAAAACCAAAACGTGCACCCCATCCAGTTTGGGAAACCCTGAAAAACAATACAGTACTATAATTGTGACGTCAACGAATTGTGTGACAATTCTGATCTGTTATATAATTTTTCATCTTATTAATTAATCGATCCCATCATTCATAAATTATACTTTCTTTTTATTTTTTTTAACATTTCACCTTTATTTAACCAGGTAGGCTAGTGGAGAACAAGTTCTCATTTACAACTGCGACCTGGCCAAGATAAAGCATAGCAGTGTGAACAGACAACAACACAGAGTTACACATGGAGTGAACAATAAGTCAATAACACAGTAAAAAAAATAAAAAATAAAAAAGAGAGTCTATATACATTGTGTGCAAAAGGCATGAGGAGGTAGGCGAATAATTACAATTTAGCAGATTAACACTGGAGTGATAAATGGTCAGATGGTCATGTGCAGGTAGAGATACTGGTGTGCAAAAGAGCAGAAAAGTAAATAAATAAAAACAGTATGGGGATGAGGTAGGTAAATTGGGTGGGCTATTTACCGATGGACTATGTACAGCTGCAGCGATCGGTTAGCTACTCAGATAGCAGATGTTTAAAGTTGGTGAGGGAGATAAAAGTCTCCACCTTCAAAGATTTTTGCAATTCGTTCCAGTCACAGGCAGCAGAGAACTGGAAGGAAAGGCGGCCAAATGAGGTGTTGGCTTTAGGGATGATCAGTGAGATACACCTGCTTGAGCGCGTGCTACGGGTGGGTGTTGCCATCGTGACCAGTGAACTGAGATAAGGCGGCGCTTTACCTAGCATGGACTTGTAGATGACCTGGAGCCAGTGGGACTGGCGACGAATATGTAGCGAGGGCCAGCCAACTAGAGCATACAGGTCGCAGTGGTGGGTGGTATAAGGTGCTTTAGTAACAAAGTGGATGGCACTGTGATAAACTGCATCCAGTTTGCTGAGTAGAGTATTGGAAGCTATTTTGTAGATGACATCGCCGAAGTCGAGGATCGGTAGGATAGTCAGTCTTACTAGGGTAAGTTTGGCGGCGTGAGTGAAGGAGGCTTTGTTGCGAAATAGAAAGCCGACTCTAGATTTGATTTTAGATTGGAGATGTTTGATATGAGTCTGGAAGGAGAGTTTACAGTCTAGCCAGACACCTAGGTACTTATAGATGTCCACATATTCTAGGTCGGAACCATCCAGGGTGGTGATGCTAGTTGGGCGTGCGGGTGCAGGCAGCGAATGGTTGAAAAGCATGCATTTAGTTTTACTAGCGTTTAAGAGCAGTTGGAGGCCACGGAAGGAGTGTTGTATGGCATTGAAGCTCGTTTTGAGGTTAGATAGCACAGTGTCCAAGGAAGGGCCAGAAGTATACAGAATGGTGTCGTCTGCGTAGAGGTGGATCAGGGAATCGCCCGCAGCAAGAGCAACATCATTGATAAAAACAGAGAAAAGAGTTGGCCCGAGAATTGAACCCTGTGGCACCCCCATAGAGACTGCCAGAGGACCGGACAACTTGCCCTCCGATTTGACACACTGAACTCTGTCTTCAAAGTAGTTGGTGAACCAGGCAAGGAAATCATTAGAAAAACCGAGGCTACTGAGTCTGCCGATAAGAATGTGGTCATTGACAGAGTCGAAAGCAGAGTTAAACGCAAGGTCGATGAAGACGGCTGCACAGTACTGTCTTTTATCGATGGCGGTTATGATACCGTTTAGTACCTTGAGCGTGGCTGAGGTGCACCTGTGACCGGCTCAGAAACCAGATTGCACAGCGGAGAAGGTACGGTGGGATTCGAGATGGTCAGTGATCTGTTTGTTGACTTGGCTTTGGAAGACCTTAGATATGCAGGGCAGGATGGATATAGGTCTGTAACAGTTTGGGTCCAGGGTGTCTCCCCCTTTGAAGAGGGGGATGACCAAGGCAGCTTTCCAATCCTTGGGGATCTCAGACGATATGAAAGAGGTTGAACAGGCTGGTAATAGGGGTTGCGACAATGGCGGCGGATAGTTTCAGAAATAGAGGGTCCAGGTTGGCAAGCCCAGCTGATTTGTACGGGTCCAGGTTTTGCAGCTCTTTCAGAACATCTGCTGTCTGGATTTGGATAAAGGAGAAGCTGGGGAGGCTTGGGCGGAGCTGTTGGACGAGGTTGGAGTAGCCAGGAGGAAGGCATGGCCAGTCGTTGAGAAATGCTTGTTTAAGTTTTCGATTATCATGGATTTATTGGTGGTGACTGTGTTACCTAGCCTCAGTGCAGTGGGCAGCTGGGAGGAGGTGCTCTTGTTCTCCATGGACTTTACAGTGTCCCAGAACTTTTTGGAGTTAGAGCTACAGGATGCACATTTCTGCTTGAAAAAGCTGTCCTTTGCTTCCCTGACTGACTGCGTGTATTGGTTTCTGACTTCCCTGAACAGTTGCATATCGCGGGGACTATTCGATGTTATTGCAGTCTGCCACAAGATGTTTTTGTGCTGGTCGAGGGCAGTCAGGTCTGGAGTGAACCAAGGGCTATATCTGTTCTTAGTTCTGCATTTTTTGAACGGAGCATGCTTATCTAAGATGGTGAGGAAGTTACTTTTAAAGAATGACCAGGCATACTCAACTGACGGGATGAGGTCAATATCCTTCCAGGATACCCGGGCCAGGTCGATTAGAAAGGCCTGCTCGCAGAAGTGTTTTATGGAGCGTTTGACAGTGATTAGGGGTGGTCGTTTGACTGCGGACCCTTAGCGGATACAGGCAATGAGGCAGTGATCGCTGAAATCCTGATTGAAGACAGCGGAGGTGTATTTGGAGGGCCAGTTGGTCAGGATAACGTATATGAGGGTGCCCTTGTTTACACATTTATGGTTGTACCTGGTTGGTTCCTTGATGATTTTTGTGAGATTGAGGGCATCTAGCTTAGATTGTAGGTTAAGCATATCCCAGTTTAGGTCACCTAACAGAACAAACTCTGAAGCTAAATGGGGGGGCGATCAAGTCACAAATGGTGTCCAGGGCACAGCTGGGAGCTGAGGGGGGTCGGTAGCAGGCGGCAACAGTGAGAGACTTATTTCTGGAGAGATTAATTTTTAAAATTAGAAGTTTGAACTGTTTGGGTATGGACCTGGAAAGTAAGCCTGCAAAGTAATGTCAATCTCTGCAGTAGACTGCAACTCCACCCCCTTTGGCATTTCTATCTTGATGGAAAATGTTATAGTTGGGTATGGAAATCTCAGAATTTTTGGTGGCCTTCCTAAGCCAGGATTCAGACACGGCAAGGACATTGGGGTTGGCAGAGTGTGCTAAAGCAGTGCGTAAAACAAACTTAGGGAGGAGGCTTCTGATGTTGACATGCATGAAACCAAGGCGTTTTCGAAGTCAACAAACAGAAGTCAACAAGTGAGGGTGCCTGGGGACATGCAGGGCCTGGGTTTACCTCCACATCACCCGCGGAACAAAGGAGGAGTAGGATGAGGGTGCGGCTAAAGGCTATCAAATCTGGTCGCCTAGAGCGTTGGGGACAAAGAATAAAAGGAGCAGAGTTCTGGGCGTGGTAGAGTATATTCAGGGCATAATGCGCAGACAGGGGTATGGTGGGGTGCGGGTACAGCGGAGGTAAGCCCAGGCACTGGGTGATGACAAGAGAGGTTGTATCTCTGGACATGCTGGTTGTAATGGGTGAGGTCACCGTATGTGTGGGAGGTGGGACAAAGGAGGTATCAGAGATATAAAGAGTGGAACTAGGGGCTCCATTGTAAACTAAAACAATGATAACTAACCTGAACAACAGTATACAAGGCATATTGACATTTGAGAGAGACATACAGCGAGGCATAAAGTAATCGCAGGTGTTGATTGGGAGAGCTAGCTAAAACAACAGGTGAGACAACAGCAGCTAATCAGCTAACACAACAACAGCAGGTAAAATGGCAATGACATTTATTCTGACAAATAAAATACAATTTTATTGGCATACACATATCTGCAGATGCTATCGCAGGTGCAGCGAAATGTTTGTGTTTGTAGCTCCAACAGTGCAGTAATAATACCTTGCAACACAAAACAATAAACACATATTCCAGAAATGTTAATAGAAAGAATTAATATCAGATTGAGCAATGTCAGAGTCCATAATATAAACAGTACCAGTCAAAAGTGGACACACCTACCATTCCAGGGTTTTTCTTTATTTTTATTAGTTTCTACATTGTAGAATAATAGTGAAGACAGCAAAACTGTGAAATAACACATGGAATAATGTAGTGACCAAAAATGTGTTAAACAAATCAAAAAAAAAATTATATTTGAGATTCTTCAAAGTAGCCACCCTTAGCCTTGATGACAGCTTTGCACCATCCAGCTTTTGTAACTTTTGGAGTACCCAAACTCAGTAACGTAACTTGATTACATTCCATTACTTTTAGATGACTTTCCCCTTAAGAGGGAAGACAAATGCATGTTAGCAATTGAACAACATCTATTGCAGGATAAATCAATGTTAAAGTTTACATTGCTGGCTATTTATGTATGTTACATTTTACTTTATGGGTTGTTTATGGTTGGTTAGGCTTCTTCTAACCCAACGCTTTCTACTACATATAATAATATGATTAAAGTATATCAGAATTCCAGTCATTCCAATAAATGTAATGCCCCTTGATCTGTTATCTTCAAGTATAGATTAGCCAAATTGTTTTACCTGAGCATGACCCCAAAACTAAGGATTTATTAACCAGCCCTACTGTTGTTTATGATTTTGTTGTCATGGGGGACTGAATGGACTCATTGATTCCAGTTGAAAAATGCTGCACTCATGGAATGACATGCTTTGAGCACTACTGAAAAGTGCTATTTACATGTGAAAAATGAATGTCATATGCTGCATTTGCTATAGGCCTATTGTTTACCTTTTTGTTGCTGACACTTGATAATATGCAGCTGTTTTAAAGGGCAAATCCACAGATGAAACAATCACAAAACAGTTGACCCGCCTCTTTTGGTAAAAGCTGAGGGATGGGCCTGGAGAAATGTGACCACTCAGATTAATATACAGAGATATGGATGCAAGGACTGACCATCCATGATATAATTTTTTTTGTTTTAACCATGTTAGGAGGCTATTCAGTGTGTGTTTACATTTACAATGTTCACAAACATTGGAATAAAACAAGCTTATATTTTTGGTTCTCATGAGTGTGACAGTTGAACTAAGATCATAAAACATTTAAGTTATATTCTTCAAGAATCAATGAAGATATATATTTATATTACTGTTCAAAAGTTTGGGTTCACTTAGAAATGTCCTTGTTTTCCATGAAAACATACATGAAATTAGTTTCAAAATGAATAGAAAATATTGACAAGGTTATAAATAATGATTTTTAATAGAAATAATAATTGTGTCCTTCAAACTTTGTTTTTGTCAAAGAATCCTCCATTTGCAGCAATTACAGGCTTGCAGACCTTTGACATTCTAGTTGTCAATTTGTTGAAGTTATCTGAAGATATTTGACCCCATGCTTCCTGAAGCACCTCCCACAAGTTGGATTGGCTTGATGGGCACTTACGTACCATACGATCAAGCTGCTCCCACAACAGCTTAATAGGGTTGAGATCCGGTGACAGTGCTGGCCACTCCATTATAGGCAGAATACCAGCTGACTGCTTCTTCCCTAAATAGTTCTTGCATAGTATGGAGCTGTGCTTTGGGTCATTGTCCTGTTGTAGGAGGAAATTGGTTCCAATTAAGCGCCGTCCACAGGGTATGGCACGGCATTGCAAAATGGAGTGATAGCCTTCCTTATTCAAGCCTTCCTTCAACCCTGTACAAATCTCCCACTTTACCACCACCAAAGCACCCCTAGACCATGCCTGACAAATGGTTTCAAGCACTCCTCCAGCATCTTTTCATTTTTTTTGCTTCTCACAAATGTTGTTCTTTGTGATCCGAACACCTCCAACTTAGATTTGTCTGTCCTTAACACCTTTTACCCCAATCTTCCTCTGTCCAGTGTCTGTGTTCTTTTGCCCATCTTAATGGCCAGTCTCAGATATGGCTTTTTATTTGCAACTCTGCCTAGAAGCCCAGCGTCCCGGATTCGTCTTTTCACTATTGATGTTGAGACGCGTGTTTTGCGGGTACTATTTAATGAAGCTGCCAGTTGAGGACTTGTGAGGTGTCTGTTTCTCAAACTAGACACTAATGTACTTGTCCTCTTGCTCAGTTGTGCACCGGGGCCTCCCACTCCTCTTTCTATTCTGGTTAGAAAATGTTTGCGTTGTTCTGTGAAGGGAGTAGTACACAGTGTTGTACGAGATCTTCAGTTTCTTGGAATAGCCTTCGTTTCTCAGAACAAGAATAGACTGACGAGTTTCAGAAGAAAGTTGTTTGTTTCTGGCAATTTTGAGCATGTAATCGAACCCACAAATGCTGATGCTCCAGATACTCAACTAGTCTAAAGGCCAGTTTTATTGCTTCTTTAATCAGGACAACACTTTTCAGCTGTGCTAACATAATTGCAAAAGGGTTTTCTAATGATCAATTATCCTTTTAAAATTATAAACTTGGATGAGCTAACACAACACAGGAGTGATGGTTGCTGATAATGGGCCTCTGTGACGCATATGTAAATATTCCATACAAAAATCAGCCGTTCCAGCTACAATAGTAATTTACAACATCAATGTCTACACTGTATTTCTGATAAATTTGATGTTATTTTAAAGGACAATTTTTTTAAGTGACCCCAAACTTTTTAATGGTAGGGTATATATCATTTATATGTCCAAAAAATTGATGTAGCAACTACAGATTGGCCCTTTAAATATATCAAAAGTGTGCACGTTTGAACATGTGTCCATTAGGCACATGGGTTTTTTTTTATCCGTATGAATTTGATTGAACAATAAAAGCCCAATTTCTATTCCATAGATTTGGATCCGCACTATGTAGCGCATTTTTCATTGGCTGTCCACTGGTTTCAAAAACAATGATTGATAGGCAGCTACAACTTCTTGAATTTAACCACTATTGGGTTCAAATACACATTTAGATTTGTGAACAGCCATCCACAACAACCACCATCTGTAAAGCACAATAATAAGTGACATCCTTATCGCCGTAGACTACACCACTGCTGTCATCCTTACTTCCAAGCGTTTGTTCTAATTGGATAATCTGTGGATGCCGACAGCAGTCGCACCATTGGAAGACATTGCTTCGACTATAGCCGACAAAAACCTATTCCTGCTATTTTCCGCGATCCGTGGTGTGTCATCATACGGGTCTCTGATTTGTGGTCAGATTCGCTCAGGTGGAACAAACTTAAATTTGAGCCTTTTTTCTATGCTGACGTGAATGTCATTGAGAAAATAGAGAATTGTCAAAGATTTTTTTCCACAAACATATTTTCTGAATTTCAAAGTAATCCTCGAAGTAATCATCTAGTTTTTCAAAAGTATCTGTAATCTGATTACAATATTTTTACTGGTAACGTAACGGATTACAATTAGTTTGTGTAATCCCTTACATGTAAGGAATGACATGTAATCTGTTACTCCCCAACCAGCATTCGATAATATATGTTTTATTTATTTAACCTTTATATCCTCAGTTCAATAAGAATGACTTTCATTTACAAGTGTAAATAAAGGCTATTGATGCCGTAGTTTAATACATTTTATTAAACTACGGCATGTTTATTGTGTTTGCCCCAGATTAACCCTTTACGTCTAATTACGTAGCTCTGGGTGCACGCATTGAGTACAAAACAAACCAGAGGCGTGTTCTTTGCTTTTTCCCCATATATTTTAATTGGTTATTCAAATGATTGACTTGCGTCTTCTTCCATTCATAGAATCGTGTGTGCATGCGCCTGAGGTAGGAAGTGTCACTTAATACTTTTTCGGAAACTCTGTCTGCCAGGTAAGATAAAATCAACAGAATCGTGACTTTAGTGTTGTTTAAGAGTTCCAAAATGCCAATAGAACGTTGATGTGTGAGACAATCATACGTTGATATGTTATAAAGCTTTGTTTTGTAAAGTGAACCTAATAGTTGCTATTTCAGCCAGCCGCGTCGCAAGAGACGGGGAGTTGGGTCGATCCTGTTGTTATCCAGAATATGAATTCCCTGACAACTATCTAAATTAGCTATGATGGCTGGCTAGCTGGTAGCCCACCACCAACTGCTTTTAGCTACGCAACTGGTTTGAAAACAATAGATAGTTACCGAATGTAGTCGGTTTTAGACATGCAGACTGCTAGGCTAAGTGTCTGGATGTTCGTCATTATAAAAATAATAAATTAATCATAATTTGGAAGCGCGGTTTGTTTGTCTGACTGACTAGTTAGTTACTATAGCTAGTTAGCACAGCCACAATGTCCAATTTATTTTTGGAAGATTATGGCTACATTTACACAGGCAGCCCAATTCTGATATTTTTCCCACAAATTGGTCTTTTCACCAATCAGATAAGATAGTTTGCCAACAATGGGCAAACAAATCAGAATTGGGCTGCCTGCCTCAAGGTACATTCTGTTCACGACATCTGACGTTCTCCCCCAGTTAGGCATGTCACAGTTTTTGTCCTAATAATACCTTGTTTAAAATCTGACCCATCCCTTAAATTAACAAACTCACTATTGAGGGAGTGAGGATTTTGGCATCAAATTTGATGCTATTAGATCATGTGACCATGGCAAATTCCACCTACACCTGTTTTACAGGTCATGTCATGGCCATTATTTGCTCCACATCAGGGGCATGCTGGTAGCACATATGTCAGAGGTACACACACAGTAAGTGGATGACATTAACAGATGGGATGAGTCTTTATTTATTTTTGCCTCTGGGCTTGTTTGCCTTTGAATTATCTCTACCACTTAGGCTAATTTGAATGAATGGTTCTCCATGGCTATGATGCATGTCGTGGCTAAGATGCGTGTTGTAGCCTGTCTGACACATCAGGACATGTAGAAATCGCACGCTTTGTCTAACGCTTGAAAGGATCAGCAGCAAAGTCACAAGTCATTCGCATACCGGCCATTCATAGTGATCTGAGAAGCCTTACTGCAGCAGTACTACAGTTCAACTAGCTTAATCATGGATGGACGTCTACATGTAAAATAATATGCCTACTCTTGGTTTGTCAGAAATGTATCATCAAATGTCAGTTTTCCCACACCCCCATACTCAATTTGCTCTACCTCCATTTTGTCCATCGTGGGCTTTGTGTCCAGACTCCATTTTACTTCTGACCGCATGTATTATTTCACAAAGTAGCCTAATGTATCACAAAAATTAGCAACCACAACTAGAAAAGCCTGAAATAGCAAAAAGAAGAACACAATCACACCACCATCGCTCTAGCCCAGGAGCTTTCCAGTGGCCCTGCCTACTTTTCTAGAAGCAGCATGGCTAGGTTATTAGGTAAATTGCACTGTGTGGACCTCTACTCACACCATACTTTCTTCCTCACCCCCTTGTGAAGTGTGCACCAACTCACCTTTATTGAAGAATAGCTACTGTAGCCTAAGCTGTTTAACATAGAATTTCAGACAATAGGTCTAAGCAGAGTACCACTATCTCTAAATGTATTGATTTGTTAGGCCTAGAGCCTGTTACATTGTCATAACCTCAGACCTGTCTTAGTAACAAAATAGTTAGCAGTAATCTGCAGTTCAAACAATAACAAAGTGTCAACCAACCACTGATTTCAATGGACAAATATATAATACATTTAAGTGTCTAAAAATGGATGTAGCAAGTGCAGCTATCCCCTTTGAATTAAGATCCATCATGTTTCACCCAATGAATAGGAACTATATAAGGTGTGTTGATTCATCATCATGAGTAGTTCAATTAAATCACATCACTAGATTGTTGTGTTGGTTCTGCAGTGCTGAACCTTGATCTTGATCAGAGCAGTGTATCTTTAACCTATTTCTTTCATTCCAAAGGTCAGTAAAGCTTGTTCGAAACACTTAGGCTAGCCTATTAGCATCTTGGTTTAGCATAACAAAAGATTTGACAGTGGACTTGATCCTGGTACACAAAACATTAGGAACACCTTCCTAATATTGAGTTCTTTTTTCCCTCAGAACAGCCTCAATTCATCGGGCAAGGTGTCAAGTGTTCCACAGGGATGCTGGCCCCATGTTGACTCCAATGCTTCCCACAGTTGGGTCAAGTTGGTGGGCAATTCAAATCAAGTTTTATTTGTCACATACACATGACTAGCAGATGTTAATATGAGTGTAGCGAAATGCTTGTGCTTCTAGTTCCGACAAAGCAGTAATAACCAACGAATAATCTAACCTAACAATTCTACAACTACTACCTTATACAAACAAGTGTAAAGGGATAAAGAATATGTACATAAAGATATATGAATGAGTGATGGTACACAACGGCACAGGCAAGATGCAGTAGATGGTATAGAGTACAGTATATACATATGAGATGAGTAAGGTAGGGTATGTAAACATTATATTAAGTGGCATTGTTTAAAGTGGCTAGTGATACATTTTTTTTTACATCAATTCCATCAATTTCCATTATTAAAGTGACTGGAGTTGAGTCAGAATGTTGGCAGCAGCCACTCAATGTTAGTTGTGGCTGTTTAACAGTCTGATGGCCTTGAGATTGAAAAACAGCTTCTGTCTCTCGGTCCCTGCTTTGATGCACCTGTATTGACCTCGCCTTCTGGATGATAGCGGGGTGAGCAGGCGGCGGTGGTTGTTGTCCTTGATGATCTTTATGGCCTTTCTGTGACATCGGGTGGTGTAGGTGTCCTGGAGGGCAGGTAGTTTGCCCCCGGTGATGCGTTTTGCAAACCTCACTACCCTCTGGAGAACCTTACGGTTGTGGGCGAAGCAGTTGCCGTACCAGGCGGTGATACAGCCCGACAGGATGCTCTCGATTGTGCATCTGTAGAAGTTTGAGTGCTTTTGCTGACAAGCTGAATTTCTTCAGCCTCCTGAGGTTGAAGAGGTGCTGCTGCGCCTTCTTCACAACGCTGTCTGTGTGGGTGGACCACTTCAGATTGTCCGTGATGTGTACGCCAAGGAACTTAACTTACTATCCTCTCCACTTCTTGATACACATGGGAATTGTTCAGAAGGAAAACCCCAGCAGCATTGCAGTTCTTGACACAAAACCGATGCGCCTTGCACCTACAACCATAACTAATTCAAAGGCACTTACATGTTCTGATTTGTCCATTCACCCTCTGAATGGCACACATGGACAATCCATGTCTCATAGCTTAAAAATCCTTCTTTAACCGATCTCCCCCCTTCATCTAAACTGATTTTAAAAAATGGTTTTAACAAGTGACGTCAATAAGGGATCATAGCTTTCACCTGCTTAGTCTATGTCATGGAAAGACCAGGTGTTCCTAATGTTTTGTACTTTCAGTGTATGTAAATATTCTGCTTTACCAACAAACTTGGATGATATATCTCAAATCAATAAGATTGGTAAAGAATTGTGTAAACATTGGACAAGAATTGCCCCTTGACCTGCTTTCTCCCCTCCAGTCCCAGACCATGAACTACGTGGGGCAGCTGGCGGAGACTGTGTTTGTGACGGTCAAAGAACTATACCGGGGCCTCAACCCAGCCACGCTTACGGGGGCCATCGACGTCATCGTGGTGCGTCAGCCCGACGGCAGCCTCCAGTGCTCTCCGTTCCATGTGCGCTTTGGCAAGCTGGGGGTGCTGCGCTCCAAGGAGAAAGTGGTGAGTACGAAGAAGAAGAAGATTGGAGTGTGTGGTGTTGTTTACAAATGGAGGGTGCATGTACTGTATGTAAGCGGATCGTCTCTCACACACACACTGCCTGTGACCGTGTGTTGCAGGTGGACATAGAGATCAATGGGGAGCCAGTTCACCTGCAAATGAAACTGGGGGACAATGGAGAAGCTTTTTTTGTGGAGGAAAATGAGGATTTTGAGGTATGTTTTTAAACATTTTGTTTTGACTATCTGATCCTATAGGTTTGTTCAGTCATGGAGGTGAACCTCTTTATAGTTGTGTTGAGCTAATAGGGAAGGTGACATGATGTAACCTATTTTGTTTCGTCTGTAGCTTATTGATGCTGTACAGTACATTCGGAAGGTATTCAGACCCCTTCACTTTTTCCGTATTTTGTTACGTTACAGCCGTATCCAATTGGCTCATTCATCCCCCTCCTCTCCCCTGTAACTATTCCCCAGGACGTTGCTGCAAATGAGAATGTGTTCTCAGTCAACTTACCTGGTAAAATAACGGATAAATAAATACATTTTAAAATGGCTGAATTTGTATCCCCCCCCCTTCATCAATCTACACATAATACCCCACAATGACAGAGCAAAAACAGGTTTTTAGAAATTTTAGCTAATTTATTACAAATATAAAACTGAAATATCATATTTTACATAAGTATTCAGACCCTTTACTCAGTACTTTGTTGTAGCACATTTGGCAGCGATTACAACCTTGAGTCTTCTTGGGTATGACTCTACAAGCTTGGCACACCTGTATTTGGGGAGTTTCTTCCAGTCGTCTCTCCAGATCCTCTCAAGCCCTGTCAGGTTGGATGGGGAGCGTCACTGCACAGCTATTTTCAGTACTCTCCAGAGATGTTCTATCGGGTTCAAGTCCAGGCTCTGGCTGGGTCACTAAAGGACATTCAGAGACTTGTCCTGAAACCACTCCTGCATTGTCTTGACTGTGTGCTTAGGGTCGTTGTCCTGTTGGAAGGTGAAACTTTGCCCCAGTCTGAGGTCCTGAGCGCTCTGCAACAGGTTTTCATCAACGATCTCTCTGTACTTTGCTCTGTTCATCTTTCCCTCGATCCTGACTAGTCTCCCAGTCCCTGCTGGTAAAAAACGTCCCCACAGCATGATGCTGCCATCACCATGCTTCACCGTAGGGATGGTGCCAGGTTTCCTCCAGACGTGGTACTTGGCATTCAGGCCAAATAGGTCAATCTTGGTTTTATCAGATCAGAGAATCTTGTTTCTTATGGTCTGAGAGTCTTTATTTAGGTGGCTTTTGGTAAACTCCAAGTGGGCTGTCATGTGCCTTTTACTGAGGAGTGGCTTCCGTCTGGCCACTCTAACATCAAGGCCTGATTGGTGGAGTACTGCAGAGATTATTGTTCTGCTGGAAGTTTTTCCCCTCCCCACAGAGGAACTCTGGAGCTCTGTCAGTCACCTCCCTGACCAAGGCCCTTATCCCCCGATTGCTCAGTTTGGTGGTGCCAAACTTCTTCCATTTAAGAAGGATGGAGGCCACTGTATTTTTGGTGACCTTCAATGCTGCAGACATTTTTTGGTAACCTTCTCCAGATCTGTGCCCCGACACAATTCTGTCTCAGCGGTCTATGGACAATTCATTGGACCTCATGGCTTGGTTTTTGCTCTGACATTCACTGTCAACTGGGACCATATATAGACAGGTGTGTGCCTTTTCAAATCATGTCCAATCAATTGAATTGACCACAGGTGGACTCCATTCAAGTTGTAGAAACATCTGAGCTCAATTTTGGAGTCTCATAGCATTATGTAAATAAGGTATTTCTGTTTTTTTTATGATAAGGAACAACTTTGATTAACTTTAGAATAAGTATGTAACGTAACAATGTGGAAAAAGTCAAGGGGTCTGAATACTTTCCCAATGTAATTCAAACCCCACCCCCCCTCCCAGTCCAGAGTGCCAGCCCACCTCTGCACGTCGCCCATCCACATGGAGCTGCTGGAGGTGGCCGAGGAAACCTTAGAGGGGCTCCCCAGTTCCGGAAGCACACGAAGGAAAAAGAGGCGGCGAGTACGCATTCGCTCCGACTCCCACCTAAGAGAAGATGGTAGCTCCTCGTCTGACGAGAGGGAAAGGGAGAGAGCGAGGGAGCAGTCAGGAGAACAGGAGAGCCACTCCAAAGAAGAGCCCAGCACGCCGATGCTTGCCAGGTCACTATCAGGGTTGTTCCACGAATAGATTACATTTTGGGTAGTGTAACAGGTGTCGTTTTAGAGTTCAGAAATCAGCATTTGAAACTTTTCACCTGCATTTTATATTGAAAGTCACTTTGTTTTTGTTGCTTCGATAGAATGATCAGGGGCGTGCACCTATAATTTTCCTTTGATGAAAATACATTGCTGCAACACATTTGGCAGAAAATAGCTTCATTCATCAGATGCGATTTGACGCAAGTTGGCTAGCAGCCACAAAAGTAATTGAGCTTACAATGAAAATGCAAGGTATGTTTTTGCCAAAACGATGCATATTTCTAATGTTTGTCATAGAAAGAATGTAGCCAGCTAAGTTTGCTTGAAATTAGTCTTGCATTTTACCCGAGAAAAGTAGGCTACACCGAGAAAAGTAGCTACACATCTCTCTGCTGATAGAATGCCCATTCGTGAATTCTCATCCGAGTGCAGCTGAAGCACAAAATTAGTCTGAGCAGAAATTACAATGAGATCTGCATTTACAGAACGCAGCAAGATATTTCATATGCGTTTTTATTTTTTGCGTGAAAAACACGGCACTTATAACTTTATTTTAGTTTTTTTATATTGTCATAAAGACCACACGTTCAACTTAATAAAACATATATTTTTCCCATCTCAAAATAAAATGACAGAGTTGAGGTTTTCCATCTTAAATCATCCATAAATAACCTTGTGACAGGGGGAATAGAAGCTTGTTGTGTGCAACAGGGAGAGCAATTCAATGCAAGCTTCACCAAAAAGTTTACATTTTTAAAAGATTTCTAGACTATCTATTAGTGCTCAGCGATTAACCGAAATGTCAGTTATTTTTCAATGTCTAATTGTCCAACTTCAGTTCAGTTGTTTGAATTCCATTTAGCTCGTTACATTTTGTCCATTTCGTTCGCACATTGCATTGCAGTTTCTCAGATAATGCCTAAACTGTGGGACATTGTAGGTAGTTGTAGTTTCTAACAGGCCAATGTTCTACGTACAGTACCAGTCAAGTTTGGACACACCTATTAATTTCACATTTATTTTTTATTTTTACTATTTTCTACATTGTAGAATAATAGTGAAGAAATCAAAACTATGAAATCATACAGTAAACAAAAAAGTGTTCAACAAATCAAAATATATTTTACATTTGAGATTCTTCAAAGTAGCCACCCTTAAAAAAAAAAAAAATGTTTAAAAAATACAATAGAAAAATAACAAATAATTAAAGAGCATCAACATAACAGCAGCGAGGCTATATACAGGGAATACCAGTACAGAGTAAATGTGCGGGGGCACAGGTTAGTCAAGGTAAACAACAAATAAAACAAATGTAATCTACACAACAACTGAAATATTTTAGTAATGTAAATAACTGATGGTTAAAAAGTGATAAGCAGTCACTACTGTCATGGGACTTTTATATAATCGAAAATTCAAAAATGATCAACTTTTCAAACCGAGCTGACCTCATGACTATCTGTGGGTAACGGTTGACATGTTATGCTCGACGGGCTCAGTTTCCCACCACAAAACACCAGAAAATGGACAAAAAGATGTCAACCAGCTGTCCTACTTTTACAGTATAATTTGATTCCATGTTCAATGTTTCTTTTGAAAATATAATTTAAGGTATAATTTCATCATATTAAAAAGAGTTAAGTTGACCTTAAAATGAGGGACTGAAGTAAAGTAATCACATGATAATCTTCAGAAATGATTGTCAAATCCAGAATGTAAGTAGGGCCTTACAATGATGGTGAAAACGTGGACAAATGGTGGCGATAAGTGGGTTAAAATCTTGCTAGAAGTTTGAAAAACTAGAAGAGAGACAGATTTTTGGCAATTAAGAAAGTCTTTATTCATATAAAAAATCTAATTTATTAAATTTTACATGTGGTCTATAATAAAGGGCACTTCATGTAAGATAACAGGCTTTTTAAAATGAAATATTGGTGCACAAATGCTACTTAAAATATCAAAG
The DNA here is from genome assembly GCF_013265735.2 of Oncorhynchus mykiss. NCBI lineage: Eukaryota > Metazoa > Chordata > Actinopteri > Salmoniformes > Salmonidae > Oncorhynchus > Oncorhynchus mykiss. The sequence continues at coordinate 74,805,202 of NC_048571.1, read as the reverse complement.
GGTTGCAAAATGTACTCTTCGTTGAACAACCTATCAACTACAATTTGAAAACATTGCTTCCTTTGGTTGAAAATTACTATTCTATCGGTTTCATTGTGCTGTCCAAGATAAATTAGATTTAGCTAGATTTAGCATCCGGTATGTGTCTTTGAGTGATCAGCTTTAGTGTTCTGAAACCCTGTGGCTGACTTTTTTTTATATATTTCTTTGTCTCCCTAACAGTAAGTCTGTGTACTTCTCGCTGTCAGAGGAGCCGCATGAAGAGTTGGTGGCCGTGCAGACCAGGGACGTCCACCCTCACTCTGATGGAGAGTGGTCCCCCTCAGAGAGGTCAGACACTCAATCAATCAAATGTATTTTATAAATCCCTTTTTTACATCAGCAGTTGTCACAGTGCTTTACAGATACCCAGCCTAAACTCCCAAAGAGCAAGCAATGCAGGCAGAAGCACCGTGGCCACGAAAAACTGAGGAGCCAGGCTCTGAGTGGCCAGTCCTCTTCTGGCTGTACCGATTAGAGATTTAAGAGTACATTTGGCCAGACAACAGGTCAGGCAATTTACCTGCACTCTAAGGGGCAGTTTCCTGGACACAGATTAAGCCTAATCCCAGACCCTTAAAAAAATGATCCAATGAGTTTGCTTTTTGATCCAGGACTAGGATAGTCTAATCTGTGTCCTAGCAACCGCCCCTGGTAGTCAGTTAAAATAAGTTTGTATTTTCATTCTCTTTTACTGCCTGTCCCCCTCTTTCTCCAGTTTATGAACCCTCTGTCACTTTTTCCCTCCTGTCTTTTTTTTCTCCTGCTCTCTCTAATTAGGAAAAACACTCACACATCTGAGGTTAATTGTTACAGGTGTGTGGGAATTATTTGTAATTGTTGTTGAAATAAGAAAAAAAACCTGCACGCTCCGCTTGCCGCTATCAGTTGTTTATCTAGCTTAGTTTACGTGTGCATGACCTTCGTCAGAGCCTTCTGAGAGCTTCTTCTGCCCCCCCCATCTCGTTCTGTCTCTCTTTCTCAACAGTTTCTCTCTCTCTTTCCTTCAGTTAATTAGCCTCTCTCTGTGTCTTCTATTTCCAGTGTGTTCTATAGTCGTTCTTCCTCCCCCAAGAGTGACTCTGAGCTGCTGGTGAAGCCTCCGGAGTCTTCAGGTCTTCCGATGCAGTGGAACTGGGGCGGCTTTCCCGAGGTATAACATAACAGGGCATATTGAGGCCATAACTGGGTGTACAGGTGTCATAACACGGCATATGTGTCATAATGGGACAGAGAGGTCATAACAGGAAGTACAGGTGTCATAAAAGGACATTAGGGATGTAACAATTCACTGATGGGCGTCCATCCCTGGTTCAAAAGTGGCATGAATTGGTCCGAAAATTATTTAACACATCATGAACAGCCGCTTCACTAATATATTTTTTTACTCATATAATTGTATTCCCCCCCCTCCAAAAATATCTAATATTTTGTGACTGAGTTGATGTGTCCTCTCCTTCAGTAGCCTAACTAACTACGCATGTAAATGTGTATGAGTCATTGATCTTTAAGTCTGATAACAACTGTGCACAGAGTGCAGCTGCTCATGCCAACCAGAGCCTCCCTGATCTAATATTCCTAGCATCTTCAGCATTCAAATGTTTGTAAAATGGCTTTCGCAATGTCAACTCATAGGCTTTATTAGTTGGGTGACAACCAATGTTATTTGCATGGTCATTGTTACCAAATGCACTGTAGGCTACCGGAGTGTCACAACTCACTGCTGCTGATTGGGGCTTTTCGATTGCCAGGTTCACCATTGGAAAGATGCAGGTAGTTTTGCTTTAAATAGTCAGTTTATTTGGTCATTTTTACATGGCCAGGGTAAAGTTGTAATTTCTGCTGTACTTATTTTGAACTGCACTGTAGGCCTATGGTCTGAGCAAGAGTCTGAGTAGAGCAGCTCTCAAAGTTCTAAACATTTAGCAGATGCTCAAATCCAGAGTGACTTAGACAGGCGCAATTAGGGTTATGTGCCTTGCTGAAGGTCACATTGACAGATTTTTTTTTCTCACCAAGTCTGCTCGTGGGATTCAACACTCTTTACCGATAGACTACCTACCGCCCCAAATGGTCAAAACCGTTCACTTTTAAGACTGGGGTGAATTCCAAAGCTGTTCTATAATAATTGCTAATTTCTACAGATAAATATTGACATATTACTAGCGCCCCAAAAAATGTGCTGCTAAAATGCCAAGTTAATTGGTTCCCCCCCCTCCCACACACTCACACAGTACAGTCGTTCTTGTACTGTATCAGAGCCCATGTATCTAGATGCGAATCGAATCGTGGTTGAAAGGCACATACCTACATGACACAGGACGTACAGGTGTCATAAAAAGTTTGTTCAGTAGCTCCCATCACCACACTGCTTTGTTTTCCCTGCTCCCTCTAGATGTGTCCAACGGAGAGAGGGAGGGTGGAGGTGCAGCATGTCTCTGCTGGCATCCACTGCTCGGACAGCTCCCACTTCCGCACCATCCAGCGGCAGGACTCCTTCGACGTTATCAATGTTATTTGCATGGTCATTGTTACCAAATGCACTGTAGAAAATATTTTTACCGACAGAGTTGTGTAGGCTACCGGAGTGTCACAACTCACTGCTGCTGATTGGGGCTTTTCGATTGCCAGGTTCACCATTGGAAAGATGCAGGTAGTTTTGCTTTAAATAGTCAGTTTATTTGGTCATTTTTACATGGCCAGGGTAAAGTTGTAATTTCTGCTGTACTTATTTTGAACTGCACTGTAGGCCTATGGTCTGAGCAAGAGTCTGAGTAGAGCAGCTCTCAAAGTTCTAAACATTTAGCAGATGCTCAAATCCAGAGTGACTTAGACAGGCGCAATTAGGGTTATGTGCCTTGCTGAAGGTCACATTGACAGATTTTTTTTTCTCACCAAGTCTGCTCGTGGGATTCACTCTTTACCGATAGACTACCTACCGCCCCAAATGGTCAAAACCGTTCACTTTTAAGACTGGGGTGAATTCCAAAGCTGTTCTATAATAATTGCTAATTTCTACAGATAAATATTGACATATTACTAGCGCCCCAAAAAATGTGCTGCTAAAATGCCAAGTTAATTGGTTCCCCCCCCTCCCACACACTCACACAGTACAGTCGTTCTTGTACTGTATCAGAGCCCATGTATCTAGATGCGAATCGAATCGTGGTTGAAAGGCACATACCTACATGACACAGGACGTACAGGTGTCATAAAAAGTTTGTTCAGTAGCTCCCATCACCACACTGCTTTGTTTTCCCTGCTCCCTCTAGATGTGTCCAACGGAGAGAGGGAGGGTGGAGGTGCAGCATGTCTCTGCTGGCATCCACTGCTCGGACAGCTCCCACTTCCGCACCATCCAGCGGCAGGACTCCTTCGACATGGGCTTGGAGCCCGGGGTCCGCTTTGTCCGAGAGAGCAGTAGCGTCACGGTGGTGGTCAGGCCCACGCCCAGGACCGGACCAGCGGTCCAACCCACAGAAAGTTCACGCATAGACCTGGAGAGAGCCTCCAATATGACCCACTCCACCCCGAATCACCACACCTCAGAGCTTCTCTCAGAACCGCTAACATTGGCATCGTTAGCGATGGCTAGCATAGAATCGCCCCAAGCCCCAGGGCCTAGAAAAACAAAAATGCAGCCACAAGTAGAGACCCAGCAGGCAGGGGATGAAGTAGCCGAGGAGTCCCCATCCAACCCGGAGCTGGAAGACTCCAGAAACTCCCTGGCTAACACAATTAGTATGGCTAATGTAGACAACACTGATAGACAAGCTAGCGAAGAAAGCTCAGCACATGTTGAATGTGTAGCTAACAACATGGTTAGCCAAGTTGAAAACGACTGTATAGACACACATATCCCATCCATCCAAGGTAGCAAAGCTGGCACAATCAGCGCAGACAGGCTAGCTAGCGACAGCACAGCTGCTTTAGATAACAAGGCTAGTTTGGCTAACACAACTAGCTATGCCAGTGCAGCCAACTTAGGTCTCATTACCACAGAGTATCTGGGTAGCAGAGCACAATCAGAACAGCACAGTGCCTTTCCAGAACCCAATGGACAAGGGCCAGAAGTTGTCTTGAGTGAGGGTGACAGCGGGATTGAGCCCTGCACCGAGGGAGGGGAGAACACAGAGAACGGCTCTGTAATGATGGACATAGCCACAGACGGCTCCCTGACCAATCAGGCTGCAGAGAGTGTCGGAGTGACAGACCTGTTGGCCACTGAGGCTCTGGGGGAGGAGCAGTCTAGCTCAGCAGAGCACCAGGACAAGAAGAAAGGTGAGAAACCGATCTCGTCTCACTCCCTAAACCCTGGGCACGCATCCTGTAGATCTGAGAGGATTTGACAGGTATACGCATTATAGTAACATCTTCAAGAGAATTTGAGTGTTGGTTTTGACATGACATTGAATTGTGTGGTCTGTCTCTGCTGCTGTGCTGTGTGAACACAGGTAAACGCAGTCAGCACCTTGGACCCTCTGACATCTACCTGGATGACTTGTCTAACCTGGACCCAGAGGTGGCAGCTCTCTACTTCCCACCTAAAAGGTAAAGGGCTCCCAGCTCTCCTTCCGTTCGTCCTTCCTTTTCTTCCTCAATAGCATGCAGTGAATTCATATTAGACGAAAAGCCGAAACAAGTATGACATCCTAGCATTGAAAGTGCAGGTTGGCATTTATTGTCATGCATCTTGCACTGGAGGCAGCTCTGCAAAGTCAGAAAATCAGATTTTAAACTTAACCACACTACTAAACCTAAAGTGTAACCCTAACCAAGACCAAAAAAGCTCCTTTTTGTTTTCAGGAATTTATATAGCCAATTTTGACTCAAATTGGCCCATCTAGTGAAAATTGCTCAGTTCTGCCTCCAGGGCAAGATTCATGACAGTGAACGTCAACCTGCGTTTAAACCCTTGTCCTACAATTCTCTCACCCACACCCCCCACCCCGTGGAAATCAAATAATAAAATCTCCATTAAGAATGAATTTGCTTAAGCTAGAGAGATGCTTTTTTTTTGTTGCATTGTCTGCTTCTCAATCCACGAAATCTGCTGATATCACCCTTCCACATCAGCGGTGAAATGAGGTAGAGCTAGAGCAGTGTTTGTCAGACCATGATGCATTCCAAAAATCGGTCTTCTCACGAAAACGTCTGTAGCATCCGAACGGTTTGGCCTGAACTATTATGAACCCTATATTGACAGATGACTAAATACTACCCCCACAAGCCTCTTGGGACTCCTTTGAAGCTCCCCAGTACTAGTTTAAAAAATGAATGGAAGTGTGTATATATGGAGATAAATGCATGTAAAACAAAATATAAAATCTTTCTTATGTCTCTCAGAAATAGGGCTGACATTTCAGAACAAACTTCCTTTAGATTTTTTGGGGGGACTATCTGTTGTAACATGTAGTGAATCTGTTATTCAATGCATTTCTATTGGCTAATAGCAGTAATGCAAAATTCAATGTTCCCTCTAGATGGTTAAAGCATACAAAATATTTAATGTCACATTATCTAACTTTCTATTTTTGTATACCCAAAATGCCTACTATTTAGAATGCAAGTACAGGTATTCGGACATGGCCAGTGAGCTTACATAGTAGGTGAGTGCATGGATTCTAACATGGAGCTACTTATCGTTAGAACGGACATTACTCTTTATCAACTGGGGTTTTCATGCCCCACAGAATTATGTTTTGGTATTTCCCATGGAATGGAGGTCAACAGGCAATGGATTTCATAATATGTAGCCCAAAATATGTCACCTTTTTCCCCACTTCTGTTGAGAAATGACCCAAGTTCCCAGTTGGCATGCCTTCCGCAATCCACACTTACTCAGTGTCAAGGATGACACAAATCAGTTAACTATGTGTACAATGTAGCAGGATGCGTTCCCTAACCAGATCATGAGTAATGTTATCTTATTTTAGGCTTGACTGTGTCCTCACAAGGCAGGTCACACTGGTAGGGACTCACATGGACATTGGCAAACATAAGATATCATAGACTGTATCACATCCTATACCAAATCAATAGTCATTTTTGAGTGTTTCTCAAAGTTAACCTATTGATCCCACTCCTGAATAGCACCTGATAAATGCAACAGCTTGGAACTTTCTATTCCCTCATAGTGATGAAATATTAGTGTTAGATTATCCATTATGTACATGGAATTAGCATGGGGATCAATTCCATTTCAACTCAGGCAATTCACTTCTCAAGTAAACACGTAAAAGGCATAGTGGTAGAAGATTTTGCTAATGGTTATGCCTCTCCACTCAGTGAGGCAGAAGGATGCTCGCAGCTCAGTGCGGAGCAAGGGTCCGGTTCTGGTAACCAGTCTCCCCAGTCGGTGGGCAGTGGGGCCATGGACAGCGGCACAGAGTACCTGTCTGACTCTACCACCGACCACATGGACGTTAGCATGTCCCTCTGCGGCCACACCGGCCACACCAGTCAAATCAACAAAGGTGTGTGTGTGTGTGTACAGATGTGGATCCTAATTTGATCACCCTGTTGCAGAATAACTTTCCTGCGATGTCTATTTCTGTGCAGCTGTGTATGTGTCCGATGGAAGGAACCACATCCGCTCACCATTAGCTGCTTCTAGTGATGATCTTTAACAAGCTAGAGAGAACAATGAAGACTGACCTTTTTTTAGATGAAATAGGAACACGTGGTAACCTATGCATTCTTACCAGTTTCTAACAGTTGGATTGATGAGACTTTTTCTTGACTTTCTCTATTGCAATTTGCCTCTGTTCCAGATCAGTTTATGGAGCACGTTGTGAACTACCAGGATTTGGTGAGCAACCCTGGAATCATTGAAGATCCAAACCTGGTTATCTGCATCAACTCAAAGTAAGTGTTAGTTGCATTTGGTAATGTATAATATGTTGTTTGCTTGTAGTTCTGCCATCATATTTTGAATGTGTCTGTCCATTGACAAATTTGTTTTTTTTGTGCTCTTTTAGGTATTATAACTGGGCAGTGGCTGCCCCTATGGTCCTGTCAATGCAAGTTTTTCAAAAGAATATACCAAAGGTAAATCTCTAATCTTTACCCTTGTTCACTTCCCTTCGTGAATTTGAAATTAAATGACGAGTATAAATAAATATGAAGGGAAGTTTCTCTCTGGCTCATACCTACTGACACCAATGTATGGGGAGTAGTGTACGAGTGCACACTTCAGGAGGAAGTAGGGAAAGTGGTGACAGGTGTGATCTTTAACCTTGTACTGTATGTAGAGTGCCATTGACCAGCTGGTGAAGGACAAGATGCCCAAAAAGTCTGGCCGCTGGTGGTTCTCCTGGAGGAGGAAGGACATGGACACTAACTCAAACCAGGTAGCCTATCACAGGGTTTCTCAATCCATGCTAGGATTGTGTTCAGTAGGCACAAAACGGAAGAAAAAAGGAAGGTACTATCTGAACTTGTCCAATAAGAAACAATCGTTTTATTTTCAGTTGCAACATGTTTTGCTAGGGTGTCACATAATTAACACGACCCAGGTTTTCTGGGAACCCCCAACCATTACTCATGTTGTTCCTGTCCAGCACACCTTATAATTAACATTTTAGTCAGTTTGGCATTTCATGAATCATCATCGTATTTAATTAAGCAATAAGGCACAAAAGGCTGTGCTATATCATGAATATAGTCACAGATAAATGCTGTTGAAAGAAATTCAAGAGAAGGTTCGGACAGCATCGTGGACATGATGATATTCTTATGGCGGCGCAGTGATAACGCTGAAGGAACTGTTAGCAGGCATAGGTGTGCCAATTTCAGCAAATACGCCACAGCTTTGAACACTGCTCGTCCAATCAGCATCCAGGATCCAAACTACCCGTTTTATAATGAAGGATAATGGTAACGAGCCGCCTAACAACAACAATATGTTTCTTTGTCTTTCCCTATGGCAGACTGGAGAGAACTCTAAGCAGGACCAAGAGGAGGCACAGACCAAGAATGATGTCTCAACCTCTGTGTCTGGTCCCTCAACAACCATACTGTGAGTGATTACACACACACACACACACACACACACACTGTTCCTCATGCGTAACGCATATGACCGATTTTAGTTTATTTTAGCTGATGGACTAGTAATTCTGCCATGTGTGACTTTTCAGGGCGACTCTGGATGACCTGACTAGTGACGAGGAGGCGGGCCTAGGCAGAGTGGGCAACCTATCATCAGAGACCATAAACACTGCCCAGTGTTTTAGCCAAATGTACCGCAAGTCCCTACGCCTCACCTCCGAACAGATAGTACGTCATCACTGCCACACACACACCAGTAATTGTTCTGCCATTGATATCCTTGGGCGGGCCGCCTAAGCATTTTTTCGGATCGCCTAAGTCCATTCCTTTTTTGGGATCGAAAAATGTTTTCCTTGTAAACTTAAATGACTGAAACCCGATATACAGTGTTGTGAAAAAGTATTTGTCCCCAGAGCAGAATTCATGGTTCCTTCTATTAAGGCATGTCGTCCAGGTACTGAGGCAGCAAAGCATCCCCAAATTAACACACTACAACCACCATGCTTGACCGTTGGTATAAGGTTCTTACTATGGAATGCAGTGTTTGATTTGTCAGGCATAATGGGACCCATCTCATCCAAAAAGTTATTATTTTGACTAATCTTGTCTATAGAATTCTTCCAAGAGTCTTGATGATCATCCAGGTTATTTTTGGCAAACTTGAGTCAACTTTTTGGTCAAGCGTGGTGGTAGTGTGACGGTTTGGGGATGCTTTGCTGCCTCAGGACCTGGACAGCTTGCCTTAATAGAAGGAACCATGAATTCTGCTCTGTATCAGACAATTCTACAGGAGAATGTCAGGCCATCCATCTGTGAGATGAAGCGCAGCTGGAACATGCAACAAAACAGACAGTGATCCAAAACACACAATCAAGTCAACATTAAATGGTTAAAACTAGACATTTTTAGTTTTGGAACGGCCTAGTCAAAGTCCAGAACTAATCCCAATTGAGATGTTGTTGCAGTCCATGCTTGAAAACCAACACATTTCACTGAGTTAAAGCAGTTTTGCATACAAGAGTGGGCCAACATTCTTCCACAGCGATGTGAAAGACTGATCAACAACTACAGTAAGCATTTGGTTGCTGTCATTGAGTGTAAGGGGGCAATTACTTTACACAGGGGAATCAGTTGTTGAATAACTTTGTTAATTAAAAAATATATATATATATAAATTTGTACGCTCTGGTTCCCTTTATCTACTAAGTTTTGTTTGAAGATCCAATTTAACATTCTGTAGCAAAAATAGAGAATCAGAAAGGGTGCAAATACTTTTTCACAGCACTAACTTGTATAGAAAAGGTAATGGATCAACAGTACCAGTCAAATGTTTGGAAACACCTACTCATTAAAATTTTATTATCTTTTTTACTATTTTCTACATTGCAGAATAATAGTGAACACATCAACTATGAAATAGCACATATGGAATCATGTAGTAACCAAAAAAGTGTTAAACAAGTCTAAATCTATTTTATATTTGAGATACTTCAAAGTAGCCACCCTTTTCCTTGATGACAGCTTTGCACACTCTTGGCATTCTCTCAACAAGCTTCACATGGAGTGCTTTTCGAACAGAGTTCCCACATATGCTGAGCACTTGTTGGCTTCTTTTCGTTCACTCTGCGGTCCAACTCATCCCAAACCATCACAAATGGGTTGAGGTCGGGTGATTGTGGAGGCCAGGTCATCTGATGTAGCACTCCATCACTCTTTTTCTTGGTCAAATAGTCCTTATACAGTCTGAAGGTGTGTTGGGTCAGTGTCCTGTGGAAAAACAAATGATAGTCCCACTAAGCGCAAACCAGATGGGATGGCGTATCGCTGCAGAATGCTGTGGTAGCCATGCTGGTTAAGTGTGCCTTCAATTCTAAATAGATCACTGACAGTGTCACTAGCAAACACCATCACACCACCACCTCCATGCTTCACGGTGGGAAGTATACATGCAGAGATCATCCGTTCACCTACTCTGTGTCTCACAAAGACACGGCGGTTGGAACCAAAAACCAAAAATGTGGACTCCATTGCTCGTGTTTCTAGGCCCAAGAAAGTCTCTTCTTATTGGTGTCTTAGTAGTGGTGTATTTGCAGCAATTCGACCATGAAGGCCTGATTCACGCAGTCTCCTCTGAACATGTTGAGATGTGTTACTTGAACCCTATGAAGCATTTATTTGGGCTGAAGTGTCTGAGGCTGGTAACGCTAATGAACTTATCCTCTGCAGCAGAGGTAACTCTGGGTCTCCCATTCCTGTGGCGGTCCTCGTGAGAGACAGTTTCATCAGAATGCTTGATGGATGGTTTTTGTGACTGCACTTAAAGAAACCTAAGTTCTTGATATTTTCTGCATTGACTGACCTTCATGTCTTAAAGTAATGATGGACTGTAATTTCTTTGCTTATTTGAGCTGTTCTGGCAATAATATGGACTTGGTCTATTATCAAATAGGGCTATCTTCTGTATACCACACCTACCTTGTCAACTGATTGTCTCAAACTCATTAAGAAGGAAAGAAATTCCACAAATTAACTTTTAACAAGGCACAGCTGTTAATTGAAATGCGTTCCTGGTGACTACCTCATGAAGCTGGTTGAGAGAATGCCAAGAGCGTGCAAAGCTGTCATCCAGGCATAGGGTGGCTACTTTGAAGTATCTAAAATATATTGTTTGAATTATAACACTTTTTTGGGGTTACTGCATGATTCATAGTTTTGATATCTATACTATTATTCGACCAATGTAGAAAATATTTAAAATAAATAAAAAATCCTGGAATGAGGAGGTGTCTAAACTTATGTATGTAGAATCGCAGGACATTTGCTTTAAAACTGCAAACATTTCTCAGGTCCATGGAGAATGTGCAGAATTGCAGTAAATTGTTTTAAAAATGCTAAATGTTCTCTACACCACCAAGATGGGGGGCCTCCAAAATGTTGGCAAGGCAGAGGAGCCGACTGTGTCCCCCTGCCACGCCCACCACCAAAGCCCGTTTGATCCAGAAAAAACCCTGCACACACACTGCCTCATAATCCCTACCCTGTGTTGTGATCAGGAGCGGTTGAACCTGCGTGAGGGGGCCAACAAGGTTATGTTCAGCGTAACCACTCAGTACCAGGGCACCTGTCGCTGCGAAGCCGCCATCTACCTGTGGAACTGGGACGACCACGTCGTCATCTCAGACATTGATGGCACCATCACAAAGTGAGTGTGTGTTTGTGTGTAAGAAAGGTACTACCTTGTGCTTTTAGAGACAGTTTAGCACCATCATGGCCCAGTATGATCCAATATGTATGTACATGTGAATGTGTGTTCAATGCTTTATGATCTCTCTCCTTGCCCATTACAGGTCTGATGCCCTGGGTCATATCCTACCTCAGCTGGGGAAAGACTGGACACACCACGGCATTGCCCGTCTCTACCACAAAATCCACCAGTAAGTCACACCAGGGTCCTGTTCAGTAGATGTCTAGATAGTCCCTCTCTTTTTCAGTCTGTTTTCTTCTGTTAGGTTCATAATGAACAAGATGCAGCCATTCCCTCCATCATCAGTATTTACTGTGCATGTGTTGGTTCCAAAACTCTATTTTGAGCCAAAATGAGAACATTGTGAAACAACACTTCCTGCTCAATGGAAGCCAGTGATAACTTACAAGATGCTTGTATCCAGTTGTTGTTTTATTAATGGGTAACCCCTCCCTCTCGCTCTCCCTTCTAGAAACGGATACAAGTTCCTCTACTGTTCGGCGCGGGCCATCGGCATGGCTGACATCACCAAGGGCTACCTGCAGTGGGTGAACGACAAAGGCACCGTCCTCCCCAAGGGCCCCGTGCTGCTGGCCCCCAGCAGTTTCTTCTCTGCCCTGCACAGAGAGGTGGTAGAGAAGAAGCCGGAGGTGTTCAAGATTGCCTGCCTCACCGACATCCGAGACCTGTTCAACCCCCAGAGGAAGCCCTTCTATGCAGCCTTTGGCAACAGGACCAATGTGAGTCACACACAGGCCTTGTCCGATTCCCTGACTTAAGTTTTTAGTAGTAGGCGCTTTGGGAAAATATAACGTTTTATAGGGGACCAAATGAACAAATGGCGGGAAACACAATTATGCATTTGAGCCAAGTATGTTGATATGTTTTGCTCACTGTATACCAAACATATATTTTTTTGTACTTTTACCCCCTTTTCATGATATCCAATTGGTAGTTAATCTTGTCCCATCGCTGCAACTCCCGTACGGACGCGGGAGAGGCGAAGGTCGAGAACCATGCGTCCTCCTGAAACACGACACTGCCAAGTCGCACTGCTTCTAGACGCACTGCTCGCTTAACCTGGAAGCCAGCCGCACCAATGTGTCGGAGGAAACACCGTACAACTGGCGACAGTCAGCGTGCATGCACCGGGCCTGCCACAAAGAGTCGCTAGAGCGCAATGAAACAAGGACATCCCAGCCCGGCCAAACCCTTCCTAACCCGGACAACGCTTTGCCAATTGTGCACCGCCTCATGGGTCTCCCGATTGCGGCCGACTGCGAGACAGCCTTGGATTGAACCCGTGTCTGTAGTGACGCCACTAGCGCCTTAGACCGCTGCACCACTCGGGAGGCCCACTGTATACATTTTTACTAAACAGTACTTTCTAAATAGTATGTAGTATGATTAGTCCACTGTATGTAGTTTTAGTAAGTAAGTAAGACAGATTTTAGACACTGCCACACACACACACAGCTGACTCACTGTCTGTGTTTGGCAATCGTTTTTTTTTTTGTATTTTAAATAAACCTTAAATCAAGTGTTGTCTGGGCTTTCCCAGGATGCCAATGCTTATAAGGAAGTGGGTGTCCCTGACACCAGGATCTTCACTGTGAACCCCAAGGGAGAGCTCATTCAGGAGAAGAACAAAGGGAGCAAGTCCTCGTAAGTACACTAGCCACAGGAGTGACGGTCATCAGTCCCCACCCCTCAAAAGTGCACACTAAATACATACAGTACAGTTTGTCTTGATTTAATAATTATTTTATAAAAAAATGTTAAAATGCTCCTGATAACAGCATGCTTTGGTTTAGAGCATGCTGTCATGTCTGTTCCAAGATGCGGAATCGATCACTCCTAATAATTACAGCTGAATTTATAGAGCTGTGATAGCTCCGGCACATTATTGTGTGTGTGTGTGTGTGCCACAGGTACACTCACCTGAGCGAGCTGGTGGAGCACTTCTTCCCTATGATCTCTGAGGATGGGAGGTCGTCCTCCTTCGACTGCCCCGAGTTCAGCCACTTCTCCTACTGGAGAGAGCCCCTACCACCACTGGACCTGTCTACTCTGGATTAGACACACACACAAACACACACACACACACACACTCGCCACGTGACCTGTCCACTCTGAATTAGACACACATACACCACTGGACCTGTCCATTCTGGATTAGACACACACTCGCCACTGGACCTGTCCACTCTGAATTAGACACACACACACACACACTCGCCACTGGACCTGTTCACTCTGGATTAGACACACACACACTCACCTCTGGATTAGACACACACACTCGCCACTGGACCTGTCCACTCTGGATTAGTCACACACACACACACACTCGCCACTGGACCTGTTCACTCTGGATTAGACACACACACACTCACCTCTGGATTAGACACACACACTCGCCACTGGACCTGTCCACTCTGGATTAGTCACACACACACACACTCGCCACTGGACCTGTCCTCTCTGCATTAGACACACACTCGCCACTGGACCTGTCCACTCTGGATTAGACACACACACACACACACTCGCTCGCCACTGGACCTGTCCACTCCGGATTAGACACACACACAGACACTCGCTTGCCACTGGACCTGTCCACTCTGGATTAGACACACACACACACACACACACACACACACTCGCCACTGGACCTGTCCACTCTGGATTAGACACACACACACACACACACACTCGCCACTGGACCTGTCCACTCTGGATTAGACACACACACACTCGCCACTGGACCTGTCCTCTCTGGATTAGACACACACACACTCGCCTCTGGATTAGACACACACACACTCGCCACTGGACCTGTCCTCTCTGGATTAGACACAGATTAAGGCAGCCTTCCGCACCTCTCTGTTTCAGAGGTGTTGGGTTAAATGCATTAGACACATTTCAGTAGAAGCCTTTCAGTTGTACTACTGACTAGACAACTGTACAACTGACTGGTTTTCCTTTCTCCTTCTCTCTCATCACCCCTTTTTCCCCTCTTTCGATCCCTTTGAGTTCCGAAATATTTTTAATTGATAAGCCAGGAATATTGTAGATGTGCAAGGTTCTCATTTAATATACTCTGTTTTATGTTGATTCATCTGATGCAATTGAAAACTAAAGTTTCTGGCGTTCAGCTAAATGTACACATGCACAGATGACACTGCATTTTACGCAACACTATATACTTCATATTGTGCAATACTTGATTGCAAAAAGACATACTGCACTGGCCATACCATATTGCCATTATCCAAATGATACTGGCGCAATGTGCATTTGTGCTGCTCAAGAATTCCAGTTACATTTTAGTTGTTTAGCACAGGGTTTTCCAAACTTTGACTCAGGCCCACCTTTCCAGTATTTGGGAACATCCCAAATACATTCCAGGGTTGAGTAAATTGACTGTTTGGGTAATTGAAATGGCCATGGTCTGGTCTGAAACGGTGCCTTTTTGCTTATGATTTATATGCTTTCATATTTAAAGGGGTACTTAGGGATTTTATCTACTTCACGAGGGTCAGATGAACTCATGGATACAATTTGTATCTCTCTGCGTACAGTTCGAAGGAAGTTGCTAACTAGCACACGTAGTCAGTTGACTGGATATCTATTGGTATCTGCTACCACTTCGACTTCCAAGTCATTGTGCTAATGCAAGTTAGTATTGGCTCACAAAACTACCTCTAACTTCCTTCATACTGGAGACAGGAGCTGTGTTCGAATACCCATACTACATACTTAATGAGTATATACTATTAGTTAATTTTAGTATACTTACTGTAAACGTCCTTTCAGTTGAGCGTGAGCGTACTAGCGCTTCCCGTCTACCGGAAGTTTTTTGCTGTTGCTATGCAACTTCTTGCTAGCATAACAAATTACTAGCAAGACAGTTTACGAGTAAATTCAATATGGAGTGCCCGAGTGCGCTCTGAGCGTTGTCAGATTGTCCTTTCATAAATTCAGAGCGTTTCAATCTGAGCTTCAGAACGCACACTGGATACTGGCCCGTTCTGTCCACACAAGGGCATTCAAGCTAACTTGCTAGCTACTTCCAGACACAAATGAAAGAACACCTCACTCTGACCATTTACTCGCCCAAGCAGAGCTGGTTTTCCAGAGCGTTGGTGACTGCTGCTGGAAACAATCTAATTATGCCTTTTTTTTTTGTTGCCGATGTTCACTGTCAGTGGCTATATTCAACTGGGGTTTGAGCGTTAGTAAATTCATCAGTTATTCTGCGCTCTGCCACATGTGCACTCAGACGAGAGTGCTCTGGAATCAAAGTAGATAGCCAGAGCGAATTTGTGAACGCACAATGACTATACCACTTAGCTAAACTAAGAATAACGGGAGTAATCAAGTCACTAATCGTTGGGTAGTTAGTTAGATAGCATATAGTAAATATTCTGGCAAGTTCGATGTATTAGTAGCCAACTAACCTTAGATAGCTAGCTAACATACTGGTACATAGTGCTGTAATGATATGCTATGCGCTTTGTAAGGATGGTGTAGCTAACAAATTGTCAGCCAAGGTAACTTAGTTGAAAAGTAATTTTATTACATTTCTCATTTTCTTGAACGTTTGTCATAATTAGTTAAACCAATGCATTTGTATCCGCTCTCGGACTTCGGCTGCTTATTTTCTTCAAATCTGAAAACGTTGAAGTCACGCCTATTTTCTGAATTACATTATAGGCCCTTAAGCACGGAAAGAGTGTCCACTGCTTGTATACTTCGTATTTTGACATATAGTATTCGAACACAGCTATAGACATGGTATCTACGAGTTCACCGGATTCTTAAGAAGTAGATAAATGGCCTCATCGGCATTTTGGCAAAGTATCCCTTTAATTATATTTAGAAATATATATATTTTTGTCATCCTAAGTGATACCAATTACTCTGTTTAGAGAGACATTGCATTGGACCCGAAGATCCTTGTTGTTATTTTCAAATGATCTACACTGAAGAAAATATAAACACAAAATGTAAAGTGTTGGTCCCATGTTTCATGAGCTGAAATAAAATATCCCAGAAATGTTCCATGTGCACAAAAAGCTTATTTCTCTCAAATGTTGTTAACTAATTTGTTTACATCCCTGTTAATTAGCATTTCTCCTTTGTCAAGATCACCCTTCCACCTGACAGGTGTGGCATATCAAGAAGCTAATTAAACAGCATGATCATTACACAGGTGCACCTTGTGCTGGGGACAAAAAGCCACTCTAATGTGCTATTTTCTTACACAACACAATGCCACAGATGTCTCAAGTTTAGAGGGAGCGTGCAATTAGCATACGGACTGCACAGATGTCCACAATAGCTGTTGCCAGATAGTTTAATGTTAATTTCTCTACCTTAAGCCACCTCCAATGTTTTAGTAAATTTGGCAGTATAAAAGCAAAATGCAACAATTTCAGAGATTTCACATAAGGAAATCGGTCAATTTAAATAAATTCATTAGGCTCTAATATATGAATTTCACATGACTGGTTACAGATTCCTTTAAAAAAAGGTAGGGGTTTGGATTAGAAAACCAGTCAGTGTGACCACCATTTGCCTCATGCAAACACATTTCCTTTGCATAGAGTTGATCATACTGTTGATTGTGGAATGTTGTCCCACTCCTCTTCAATGGTTGTGTGAGGTTTCTGGATATGGGCAGGAACTGGAACATGCTGTAGTACACATTGATCCAGAGCATCCCAAATATACTCAATGGGTGACATGTCTGGTGAGTATGCAGGCCAATGAAGAACTGGGACA
Source organism: Oncorhynchus mykiss (assembly GCF_013265735.2). NCBI lineage: Eukaryota > Metazoa > Chordata > Actinopteri > Salmoniformes > Salmonidae > Oncorhynchus > Oncorhynchus mykiss. The sequence goes on along the minus strand of NC_048571.1, from coordinate 74,788,077 downwards.
TTTTCAGCCTTCAGATTTCTGGACAGATCCTTGTGACATTGTTCCGTGCATTATCTTGCTCAAACATGAAGTGATAGGCGGATGAATGGCATGACGATGGGCCCAGGGCCTTGTCGTGGTATGTGCATTCAAATAGCCATCAAAATGAAATTGTTTTGTCTGTAGGTTATACCTGCCCATACCATAGCCCCACCTCCACCATGGGGTACTACTACTCTGTTCACATCTGCAAACCGCTCGCCCACAAGATGCCATACACATGGTTTGCAGTTGTGAGGCTGGTTGGATGTACTGCCAAATAATTTACTTAAAATGGAAGAGAAATGAACATTCAATTATCTGGCAACAGCATTTTATGACTTTTTTTTGTTTGTTTTGGTTTTCGGCAAGGGTTATTTCGGCTGCTAGTGCGCACACAAATGTCTTGAGGCAAGCCAAAGTCAGTAGCCGAAGTCTATGCCCCTACGTAGGTGATTGGTTAACAGTAGGGATTCTTCAATTAAGTGTTTACAAATCGTTTTTATAAAAAAAATAAAAATCAATTTAAATACTGCATCAAACATCTTAGTTGGATGTAAAATCTCCTTGACAAAAATGTCAAAATTAATGACACTTTTTTTTTCTTTTGCGTTCTTAGATTAATTATGGTTATGGCGAGCACACTCGTTCGCCTTGCCGAGTTTAAACTCGAAGCATGCGGAAGGTTTAAGCAGTCTATTGACACACTTTCGACAGCAAGCCATGCTTTGGTTTAGTTTCCCTGGGAATTTGAATATGATGCCCAAAAAATGATATAATGGGATTTATGCCACAAATGCTAAAACGTTAGCATGTGAAAACAGTTCCAGGGACTTCTAAGCATGGACTGCTTATACGGTAAGGGAACCGAAATACAATTTTGTAATCTGGGTTTGCTATCCCTTTTTAATATTACAGGATAGGACTGTTCCACTCTTTATTTTGTTGACTGTAATTACAGTGAACGCCCAGCTAACTTGCAACATAACAGGAAGTAGGTTAATAATTCATTTTATCATGGACAGGTACTTTTGATGCCACGGTGGAAGTAGGCTACGGCTAATTCAAGACAACTATCATGTTTCTAGTTTGTCTTCACTATTAGTATTGACCTAAATTACCATCCCCATTTGTGCGGTGATGAACAGGTGCTGATCTGTGCAGTTCCTATCCGAATGCGCGTGAGAAAAAAAAAAGTCGAATTTTAATGCAATATCAACAACGACAAAGTCTCCACGTTGAAAATATCGTGTCCTACTAAACAGGATTTTAGGTAAGATACTTTTGTTATGGTTAATTGCATGTTTTGTATTACAGCGACACCGGGAATAGAAACTTCCAAAGCCACCTGATCCCGCGAGTTTACGTGAATGTTGCGCGGCAGCGTGAATTAGAAACGTAATTCCCAGGAAATCGAAAGTTATCTGCGACTCCTCTCCTGTCGTAGACATATTGGACATTGAGCTCATAAGGGCCACAGTTTGGAGATTTCTGACATGTTGCTTAAGTTTAGCCTAGTCACTCGGTATACATTTGGGATTGTGTTCTAAGATTTCCAAATGTCTGAGTTTCTTTATGAATTATGAACTAATATAGGCTCTACCTCATTCAGAAGGGCTACAGGGCATGCGGGTAAGGTTTGTTTCATTTCTAGACTAGATCAAGTCAAATAAATTTACCTGACACATCCACATGATATAATATGGCCTGCTCTACTGTACAAGAGGAAGTAGGTTTAATTGTTTGATGGTAGCTGTTTGATGGTAGCTGGTAGTTTAATCAAATGAGTAAACCTCTACTGGGTGTAGTTTTCCTCAGTTTACAACCCCGAGAGACGTAACTGCATGTTTTGGCCATCCAAACATACTCTAAGGGACAGATCGAAATTTACTGGGGGGAGATTTTATTTTGGGGAGGGTTTTATTGAGCACAGGGGAGGGCACAGGGTTTACTGTTGCTCTTCTGCTCGTATTTTCCCTGAAAACAATAGCTTGACTTACTTTTTGATGTTACCCTAATACAGTTTAGAAATGCTTGTGACAGTTTGGTATGGTGTGGCTATTATTAATCTTTAGATAAATCAGGCCTATGATATAAAGGCAGACCATTGTGCTCCAATTGTCTCCGACAGTTGAACATGACGTGACGTGAGGAAGACTGTTTCAGGATATTGCGGACAGTCTGAGCACTGATGGAGGGATTGTGGGTTCCTGGTGTAACTCAGGCAGTTGTTGCTGCCATCCTGTACTTGTCCCGCAGGCTGATGTTCGGATGTACCAATCCTGTGCAGGTGTTGTTACACTGGTCTGCCACTGTGAGGACAATCAGCTGTCTGTCCTGTAGCGCTGTCTTAGGCGTCTCAGAGTATGGACATTGCAATTTATTGCCCTGGCCACATCTGCAGTCCTCATGCCTTCTTGCAGCATGCCTAAGGCCCGTTCACAGATGAGCAGGGACCCTGGGCATCTTTCTTTTGGTATTTTTCAGTCAGTAGAAAGGCCTCTTTAGTATCTTAAGTTTTTATAACTGTGACCTTAATTGCCCAATGTCTGTAAGCTGTTAATGTCTTTACGACCGTTCCATAGGTGCATGTTCATTAATTGTTTACGGTTCATTGAACAAGTATGGGAAGCAGTGTTCAAACCCTTTACAATGAAGATCTGTTAAGTTATTTGGATTTTTACTAATTATCTTTGAAATACAGTTATGTATAGCAGATGCAGTAGCCATCCTGACTTAAAGAAATGCATGTCTGTGTCGTAGAATGCCCCCGTCATATCTCTATATCTCTGGGGTTAGGCCTAAGCTTCTGTAAACCTACTCATTCAAGGGTTTTTCTTTTATTTTTACTATTTTCTACATTGTAGAATAATAGTGAAGACATCAAAACTATGAAATAACACATGGAATTTTGTAGTAACCAAAAAAGTGTACAAAATATATTTGATTCTTCAAAGTTGCCACCATTTGCCTTGATGATGGCTTTGCACACTCTTGGCATTCTCTCAACCAGCTTCATGAGGAATTATTTTCCAACAGTCTTGAAGGATTTCCCACATATGCTGAGAACTTGTTAGCTGCTTTTCCTTCATCCCAAACATTTTCTGTATTGATTGACCTTTGTGTCTTCAAGTAATGACAGACTGTCGTTTCTATTTGCTTATTTGAGCTGTTCTTGCCATAATATGGATTTGGTTTTTAACCAAATAAGGCTATATTTTGTATACCAACTCTACCTTGTCACAACACAACTGATTGGCTCAAACGCATTCGGAAGGACAGAAATTCCACAAATGTACTTTTAACAAGGCACACCTGTTAATTGAAATGCATTCGAGGTGACAACCTTATGAAGCTGGTTGAGAGTGTGCAAAGCTGTCAAGGCAAAGGGTGGCTACTTTGAAGTATTTCAAACACAAAATATATTTAGATTTGTTTAACACATTTTTTGGTTTCTCCATGATTCCATATGCGTTATTTAATAGATTGTCTTCGCTATTATTCTACCATGTAGAAAATTGTAAAAAATAAAAACACTCGTAGGTGTGTCAACTTTTGACTGGTACTGTGTGTGTGTGTGTGTGTGTGTGTGTGTGTAATACAGTGGACACCTAAGGTTGTGTCTACACTTGACACAACTTCAGCTATCAGAATACGAAAATTGCATTGAAAAGACCCATCTAGACGCACAAAAGTCACTTTTGGTCTGAATGTGTTCAGATCTGGCTGACCACTTCAGGAGGTGGTCATGGATGTGTTGTGTGCAGATTTCTCCTCAGTCTGGACCCAATCAGGCTACCGAAAAGCGCATAAAGTGACCGATGTCATCAGTACTCCTCCCACAAGTCTCGGGACCGACAGGTACCTTTTCATTATAACGTTGGAGGAAATACATAAGGAACGTATTTGCTGGCCTCATAAATGCTAGCCAGCTCGATTAATATTTATATATTTTTTGTTTTTGTTTGGCAGGAGTTATGCTAACCCTTTTGCAGTCTCTTTAGCGTTGCTTGCTAGCTTGCTGGCTAGCTACAGATGTTAGCTTTCTAGTTAGCTATAGTAGTTCGCTACTGCCATCAGTTGTGTTATCATATTTAGCCTATTCCACCTTTTTGTAGATTGCATATTGGCATTTCAATATAGTGCGGGAAAAGGGAATCCAGAAACACTAGACATGGTAGACACATTTAAATGTAGGTGTAGATGCATGTCTCATTTGGAATTCCATGATCATAATTCTATGATCAGAATACCAAAGCTGTTAAGTCTAGACACTGCCTAAGCCTATAGGCCTATGCATGCAGTGCCCTGAAACAGTTAGTGCTCAAATCTCTGACAGCTGAACTGTGAGATGGACAATTATTGTTTATGAAGTAGCCCCCAAAAAATAGGATTTAGGTTTTGCATATACTACACAAGGAATAGTATTTTTGTAATTTGTTATAGGCTGTTTTTAAGGACACATGTGGCTCATTTGGCCAACATCCGTTGTTATTAATGGTGCTGGCTGCACCAGGTTGGATCTGAATGCATATGGATGTCTGAAAAATGTTTTATTTTTAAATATCCATTAAATTAAAATATTCCCTGTCATGTTGTCTGCCTCCAAATTTTCCTAAAGGAAACTGAAATAGCATGTTTTTATTAAGATTTTTGAATATTCCCATAAATCTTGATTATGCCTGCACATCATGGCTCACCAGCAGCTCCAAATATCTAAAGAATAAGGTACCAGACAAACAAACTTGTAAGAATTGTACTTAAACTCCCCCTCATACTCATCTGGAGGTTGAGCATTTTTTTTCCCTCTCCATCTCTGTAATGTTACTGTATACAGCTGCACCATCGAGAGCATCCTGACTGGTTGCATCACTGCCTGGTATGGCAACTGCTCGGCCTCCGACCGCAAGGCACTACAGAGTGTAGTGCGTATGGCCCAGTACATCACTGGGGCCAAGCTTCCTGCCATCCAGGACCTCTATACCAGGCGGTGTCAGTGGAAGGCCCTAAAAATTGGCAGACTCCAGACACCCTAGTCATAGACTGTTCTCTCTGCTACCGCATGGCAGCGGTACCGGAGCGCCAAGTCTAGGTCCAAGAGGCTTCTAAACAGCTTCTACCCACAAGCCATAAGACTCCTGAACAGCTAATCAAATGGCTACCCAGACTATTTGCAATGGAAGGCACGACTTTATTGCGCATTTTGAAAAATCTTTCTTTATATATGTTTTTTTATTTTACTGATAAATAAAATCAATCAATCCATCCAAACTGTGCAGCGGGCAATTGATGAATTGAAAGAGACGTCTGTTATTAAACTTTTTGCTGTTTTTTGACATTCGGAGATTGCCAAGCCTTCTACACTGGGCACGCGAAGGTAGGCAGGGACGTATTTTTTGTTAGTCGAGATTGACATAGTCTATTGTGTTGTTGAAAATGCAAACCATGATATTGATGTCCCAGAAGTCGGTATGCTTTGAATTATTGGTTGTGTGGTACATTGCCACAAAGTTTTTGGTGGAAAATTTGTTTGATATATTTTATATAATTGTAAATATGGCATCAAAATGTTGAAAATATAATTTCAAACGTAGCTGATCATTATCTGCAGCCAGCTCTGATTATATTGTAATGAAACAGGCAGAGCGAGTGAGCTCGTCTGTAGTGGTCGGCGAACCCTCAACCTTCTGGCCCGTAGCCCTGCGTGGCATTGGCTATGCCACAAAAGCATGCTGAAGTGGCAAAGTCAATACCCATGTTATTGTTATTTGTGGTGGTAAACATTATTTTGAGTTAATTATGAGGGGGGGGGGGAGTGTTCAGTTTATTTTACAGTACAAGGGGAGGGTCATGCGAAAATATTTTTAACGTTGGGGGGGGGTGCATTTTTGTTTTTGACACCTTGAGTTGGACCAGCTCCCCCACAGTAAATTTCAAGCTGTCCCTAAAAGGCAGTGGTCACCAAACGATGAGATCAACTGGTCGATCTGATCTCCCAAGGCATTCCTAGTCAATCACCAAACATTTCTGTAAAAAAAAAAAAACATTTATATTAAAACAAATTCTGCGCTTTTGGCACTAGGTGCATTTGATTCAGCAGCGCTAGCGCCAGGAAGGCAAAGTGTTCACATTTTTAAGTGTACCTATAGTGCTACCACTGGCCAATCAGATAGCTTCGATCACCCTGTATGCACAGTTTCCTCGAGCCATGGACTGTAAAATTGAGCATTGAATGTACCGCAAAGTTGATACTGTGACTTTGCAAATATTTTAAAACCATGACTACAGAGACACTCAACGAATACAGCACAAAGCTGCTGTTTTTTTTAAATTTAAGTTCACGTTTAAGTTGTTATTCAATACTGTCAACACTTCGTTCAACACTTATAAGCCATAAAATGTGCATTCTCCCTACTTACACTACAACCAGCACTGCAGATGCAATGAGTGAGTATGGCAAAGTGTTCCGATAAGCTTGCATTATTATTAGCGGCTTGTTTTTTGTAATATCAAGGAATATTTCACTTTCTCTGGTCATAGGATTAACAACATGAATTGGTGCATGAGGCAGAAATAATGCAGCACGACTTGTGTTTCACCATCAGCTGGAAGACGGTGTCCACTTTGCTCAGTGGAGGGAGGGAAAGTGAGCAGCGGGATATGAGTGAGAGTTAGCCTAACCGCTGCGCCCTCCCTCCCCTCAGACTGACCATTAGATGCAGGACATCAGTCCAGTAAAATACATATCTGGAAATTATTATGCTCACTCAGCTGTGCCTCACAAGTAATACAACAAATTATCTATTACCAGTGTGATCCAATAACTAGCATGTTGAAATATAATTTAAAAATGGTCAGAGAAGAACAACATTGGCAGGGCAATTCAAGCATAGCCAAAATGCCGTGCTAATGTATTGGGTCCACAGCCTACTCCACAAACCTCATTGCTACAGAACTGTTTTTAGTTGGTTAATGTTGCATAGGCTTACGTTTTTAAAGCCATGATTTAAAAAAATTGGAGCGTTATGTTGTGGAAATTCTTACACTGGAACACTCAAAGTCAATCTTAAATGAATCATTCTTTATCAGCGCACTGGAAAGGTTCCAACCAACTCAATGCACCAAGTACACATGTCGATCAGGAGCTCTCACGGGGCAGTCCCGTTACTTTCTGTGTAAGTATATAAGAGAACTAATAATTGCATGATTTAGCTTATTCATAATTAATTAATTCTCATTCATGTTTGCTATCATTCATGTGACAGACCAATAATGGTTCATTCATGTGACAGACCAATACTGGTTCATGCATGTAACAGACCAATACCTACCTCTTCTTCTCTCCAAGCTGAGACATTGAAACTGAGATATCGTTCTCAAAAAAGGGTACTATAGTGAGGATTTCTCCCAGGCGTTGCATGAACAATAACCACAAGAAATGGGTTATTAGAAAAGCACAAACGGAACAGAAATTGCTTGCAAAATTACCTGAATTATTTTGTTTTTACAACTTTGTTTCTTTTTTATTGTGCATTCTAGAGCCTGCCACTGCCAGCATGTCACTGTTTGAGACTGAAGGACCCCTCGTGCTGGACCTGAGCTGCCCTATCTGCCTGCAACTCTTCTCCGACCCTGTGTCCCTGCCCTGCGGCCACGTCTACTGCTCAGCCTGCCTTGAGAAGTACATGGACACTGACACGGCCCACCACTGCTGTCCCGAATGCCAGGTTGAGTACCAGGGCCTCCAGGCCCTCGTGAAGAACTTCAAGATGTGCAGCATCATCGAGAGCTATAAAGCCACCACAACAGGAAAGGTCCGATCTGTCACAGATGGAGATGGTGGTGATTTCCACCAGGGGGTATTGTCACCTAACCAGAGAAATGATGGTAAGACCTCTGAATGTCTATTAGACATAGAGCAACAAGAGTTACAACACACAGGCTTGGGAGATGCAGCTGCAGCGCCCCCTACTTTTCTGAAAAACCAACCGACCAAGATGGAGAAGGCTAAACTTCTATTAGCGTCTCAGGTAACGGAGTTGACGGTGAGGCTGCAGCTAGCTGAGGACCAGCTGAGGAGGGAGGAGGAGAGGGAGGTTGAGGTCCGGGCCGCTAATGCCCTTCTGAGAGGAAAGGCAGCCAAGCTGCTGGAGCAGATGACTGAGCTGACGATCAACTACGTTACTGGGATGACAGAGTTGATTGAAGAGGAACTGCGCCCCACCGAGGAGAGCCTAGGCAGCCGAGTACACCAAGTCTCCGAGATCCGAGTGAAGTTGAGGGATGCCCAGCTCCGAGCCAAATCCCTCCTGACCGAGGAAGACAGTGGGGTGTTCAGTGAGGGGCTTCAGGAGGCACAACCGCACATCATGGAGCTGATGGCCCAGCAACCTCTAGAGGAGCTGGACCACGACAACACCAGTCCTGAGTCGAAAGTTAACCCAGGCCGCGCTTGCGACGAGCTGGAACGGAGGAGCGCAGAGTTGAGGGAGGGACTCGGGACGGCCCAGCGTTCCCTACGCAATGTCCTCAACCCCTCAGAGGTGACCTTTGACCTAGACACTGCCCACCCCAGCTTGGTGCTGTCGGAGGACCTGAAGACGGTGACCTTCAGCACCAAAAAGCAGCCCTACCCGGCCCTGCCAACAAGGTTTAGCAACTTCCTCCAGGTGCTGAGCACCCAGAGCTTCTACGGAGGCGAGCATCGCTGGGAGGTGGAGCTGGACGGATCTTCTCCCTGGATCATAGGGGTGTGCTACAGCGGGGCGCTAGCACGCAGCGGGCTAGCGAGTGCCCTAGAGAGTAGCCGTGGCTCCTGGTGCCTGATGTGGTTCAATAACCTGCTCAGGTCCTTTGAGCAGGGCCATGATGTCCCATTGAAGAGAACCCCGGCAGTACATAGACTGGAGATCACGCTGAGTTTTAAGACTCAGAGGTTGAGCTTCTATAACGTCAGCCAGTGCAGTGGGAAGACTCACGTGTACACCTTTAAGGCGAACCTCACAGAGCCGGTGCATCTGGCTTATAGGATGATGTCAGGCCAACCGAAGGCACGCATAACCGTATGCTCTTGAACGGTCATTGGTACAAAAGAGAACCTAGCAAGATTACATACTTTTGTTTTTATTAATCCTGTATTAATACCAAACATTTCTTGTTTACATTTAATGTTGTTCATGGTTGTAGAGACATAGTTGTTTTGGTCTGTTACTAGCGGTAGGGGAGAGTGGAGTAAGTTGAGCCACCCCTTTTTTCTAGGAAACCATACACAAAATGTATAATAGATTATCATTTAATGGAGTCTATAAACCACATGGAAAACCACATGGATAAAGTAGTAAGCAAGCTGGTCAAAAAATGTTTTCACAAAGTCAAATTAATATTTTGTCTTATAGGTTTCATGATTCTTGTATCTAAACCAGATAGTTTTAAGATTTGTTTTATAAATCAGTTTGGTTCTCTTTATGCTGCTGTTAAGGGACTATTTATCAATTATGACTAATTATGTATACATTTCAATCAGGACTGACTAATCAGAATACTATTATGTTACTGTATATGTATGAATTTTCTTTTTAATCCTAGTACTGAATATAATGTGTGTAAATATAATCAAGAATTAGAACAATGACTGTCTGTTCCTTGGTAGAAATGAATGAACTATATCGCCCTACTGGCTAGAATGCTTATCTACACTGGCTGACCTTGGCTCTAGGCGAGGTGGGAAGGCTTGAACTATAGAGCCTTTCTACCAGTGTCAAGAAAAGATGGAACATTTAGAAAACGCTGACGTCATTTTATAACCTGTGGTAAAAAGCTGCTGGTTGACTTTAAGACTGGGCTCTATCAATTTTATACAAATAAGGGTCATACAAATCCTTATGAATTGACAGAGTGTTTGATTTTAATTGGGTATTAAAACAGAGGAATTTAATTCCTGCAACAGCTGCATGGAATAAACCCAGCATGAAAGTGCATCCTTGTAGCTGTGTGGGCTAATATGGTCAAAATGTTTGTAAGTTGAGCCAATGACCACCATACCCCATCCAAATGGTGATTACAGTGTCCGGTTTCTGAATAATATGTATATTATTTTTGCAATGTGTCATCCATATGGAATCAAGATGGTGCATTTTTATTGTTGCAGATATCATCATACCCCGTGTATACAAGTGTAAAACAAGCAGGGGTCTTGCCCCCCTTGAGGTTTTTAAGAGCGCAGCCAAGGAAGGGAAGTTCATTTGAGCAGCAGCAAGAGATGGAAAACATGTACAGAATTGCACGAGGAGGTACATCCACAAAAAAAGAAAACAAATATTTATCTGTGCGAAAGAGGCACACAACACAATTGATCTGATAACATGGAGTCCGAGCTTGTTTAACACGTTAAGAATCTCGCACACCAGTTTCTTGGGTTTAATAGCTTCAAATGCAGAGAACTTCCCCACAAATTGGCACATCGAAACTACATCCCTGTCCCAGATAAGAAATGGAAGGGTATATCTGAATGTAGACATACATTTAAGATATACAATGTACCCAGAGCCCCACTTTTTGTTTTTTGTTGCCTATTTTGCATGTTATTTTGGCATTGATACGTGTCACATCAGTTTGCAAACAATGTAAAAAAAAACATAATTGAGTTAGTAAAGCTGCATACAAACATGGTCTGTTTTTTGCTTTCTTGAGTAAGGCAGCTCCAAAATGCAGGTGTTTCAGCCTAGCTCAGTGCTTTTTGTGGTGGTGGGGCAGCCAGCAGAAAATACAGTAGGGGTTGATAATGTTCTCTAGTTGCGCTGTGATTGTCTCAGTATACTGTCACTCATGGGGACTCAACATCACCGCAAAATCTACCGGGAGAGCTCGACAATTCAAGCCTGTTGGGTGCTGCCATAGAGTTACATTAGAAGTGCCCATCCAAGGCCACAAAAAAAATGACATCAAGTCACATTATAACTACCATAGCTTTGATTGGACTGATCATGTCAACATCATACTTTAAAAATCTTAGCTAGCAAGCTAGACAAGCAGTCATAATCATGAATCACGTCGACAATCTATTGGCAAAATCCTTGTCATATGGAGAGAAATTATAGATAAAACATATCGGTGCTCATCGGCCATTGGACATGAACATTACACAACAACATGGGTCAAAACAGTTTCTGTCAATCCAGCGTGACAGTTCAAAACAACTGGGAACTCGAAACTGGAAAATCTCAAGAATTCAGTGAGTTCAAGACAACTGGGAACTCGGTAAAAAACAGTTCCAACTGGGGGGAAAAAGTTGCCAGTTGTATTAAAAGCACCATAAATCCAGAGAATGACTGACTTTGATGACAAATCTTGATGACAAACTTTGCACACGAGGACCACCAAAAACCTTTCTGTTTTTGTGAGCACAGCACAACCAGGTGAGTCCAAAAATGTCTTGTATGCTGCTGCATACAGTGCATTCGGAAGTTTTCAGACCCCTTCCCTTTTTCCACGTTTTGTTACGTTACAGCCTTATTCTAAAATGGATTAAATAACAATTTTTCCTCAATCTACACACAGTAACCTATAATGACAAAACTAAAACAGGTTTTTAGAAATGTTTACAAATTTATTACAAATATTTAAAAAATCACATTTATATTTGTATTCAGATCCAGATCCTTGCTATGAGACTTGAACGTGAGCTCAGGTGGATCCTGTTTCCATTGATCATCCTTGAGATATTTCTAGAACTTGATTGGAGTACACCTGTGGTAAATTCAATTTATTGGACATGATTTGGAAAGGCTATATAAGGTCTATATAAGGTCCCACAGTTGACAGTGTATGTCAGCAAAAACCAAGCCATGAAGGAATTGTCCGTAGAGCTCCGAGACAGGATTGTGTTGAAGCACATATCTGGGGAACCAAAGAATTTCTGCTGCATTTAAGGTCCCCAAGAACACACTGTCCTCCATCATTCTTAAATTGAAGAAGTTTGGAACCACCAAGACTTTCTAGAGCTGGCTACCCAGCCAAACTGAGCAATCGGGGAGAAGGGCCATGGTCAGGGAGGTGACCAAGAACCCGATGGTCACTCTGACCGAGCTCTGTGGAGATGGGAGAACCTTCCAGAAGGACAACCATCTCTGCCTTTATGGTAGAGTGGCCAGACGGAAGTCATGACAGCCCACTTGGAGTTTTCCAAAAGGCACCTAAAGGACTCTCAGACCATGAGAAACAAGATTTACTGGTCTGATGAAACCAAGATTGAAGATGGACACTATCCCTACGCTGAAGCATGGTTGTGGCAGCATCATGCTGTGGGGGTGATTTTCAGCGGCAAGGACTGGGAGAATAGTCAGGATTGAGGGAAAGATGAACAAAGAAAAGTACAGAAAGATCCTTGATGAAAATCAGAGTGCTCAGGACCTCAGACTGGAGGAAGGTTCACCTTCCAACAGGCCAACAACCCTAAGCACATAGTGTCAATGTCATAGTTGACATAGTGTCAATGTCCTTGTATGGGCCAGCCAGAGCCCGGACTTGAACCTGATCAAACATCTCTGGAGAGACCTGAAAATAGCTGTGCAGCGACGCTCCCCAACTAACCTGACACAGCTTGCGACAATCTGCAGAGAACAATGGGACAAACTTCCAAAATACAGGTGTGCCAAGCTTGTAACATCATACCCAAGAAGACTCGAGGCTGTAATCGCTGCTAAAGGTGCTTCAACAAATAATTGAGTGAGGGGTCTGAATACTTATGTAAATGTTATTTTTTAAAAAAAAAATTTTGTCATTATGGGTATTGTGTGTAGATTGGGGGAAACAGTTTAATACATTTTAGAATAAGGCTATAACAAAATGTGGAAAAAGTAAATGGGTCTGAATACCTTCCGAATGCACTGTAAATGGTGTAATATGCCAGGGAGATATGTATATTAAGGCAGCTCCAAAATGCAGGTGTTTCAGCCTAGCTCAGTGCTTTTTGTGGTGGTGGGGCAGCCATCAGAAAATACAGAGTGTAGGGGTTGATAATGTTCTCTAGTTGGCCGTGATTGTCTCAGTGTACTGTCACTCATGGGGACCCAACGTCACCGCAAGATCTATGGGGAGAGCTTGAAAATTCAAGCCTGTTGGGTGCTGCTATAGAGTTACATTAGAAGTTCCCATCCAAGAAGGCTCAAGGTCATTGGCCACAAATAAGATGACATCACATCACATTATAGCTACTGTAGCTTTGATTGAACTGATCATGTCAACATCATACTTTAAAAATCTTAGCTAGCAAGCTAGATAAGCAGTCACCATCATGAATCAAGTCCATAATCTATTGGCAAAGTCATTTTCAATCCATGTCATATGGAGAGAAATTATGGATAAAACGTATCAGTGCTCATCGGCCATTGGACATAAACATTACACATCAAGTTGGAAATTGCAAATTCAACAATGATTAGTTTGGATGGAATCAGTGTGGCTAACTGAAAGCATTGCAAAGCAATCACTAGCCTGCTATTCAGTGGAGTGGGTGTGTGGTCCAAGTCTGGGTTTAAGGGTCTCTTTTCCAAACTTAAAAGGATAAACATTCAACAACATGGGCCAGAAAGGTTTCTGTCAATCCAGCATGACAGTTCAAAACAACTGGAAACTCGGATTTGGGAAATCTCAGACTTCAGTGAGTTCAAGACAACTGGGAACTCTGTAAAAAAACAGCTCCGACTGGCAGAAAAAAAACCAATTTTGAATGGTCATCCAACTTGCGCCTCTTTCTAGCGTTCTGACCTGAAGATCACTGACATCCATGATTCAACTTTCTTTTTCCCCCCAGAGTTACCAGTTGTCTTAAAAGCACCATAAATCCAGAGAATGACTAACTTTGATGACAAATTTTGATGACAAAAGGTGCACACGAGGACCACCGCGCCGCGCCACCTTTCTGTTTTTGTGAGCACAGCACAACCAGGCGAGTCTAAAAATATCTTGTATGCTTCTGTAACAAAATGTGGAAATGTCAAGGGGTCTGAATACCTTCTGAATGCAATGTAAATGATGTAATTTGCCAGGGAGAAATGTATACTGTAGCTAAGGAAGTAATACTAAGTGTATGTTGTGTAGCAAGCTGTTAGTAGCCCATGTGGTTCATCCTAATAATTGGGTCCCTTTCCCCCTCATAACGTAGCTTAATGTTCTGACTTGGTGGTGCACATGTAGCCTCTTTACATTAAAAACCAAAGTCTAACAGAATTCCAGTCATTACAATAAATGTTAATACCCCTTGATCTTCAAGAATAGGACTTGGAAATATTGAAGTATAGATTAGCCAAATTGTTTTACCTGAGCATGACCCCAAAACTAAGGATTTATTAACCAGCCCTACTGTTGTTTATGATTTTGTTGTCATGGGGGACTGAATGGACTCATTGATTCCAGTTGAAAAATGCTGCACTCATGGAATGACATGCTTTGAGCACTACTGAAAAGTGCTATTTACATGTGAAAAATGAATGTCATATGCTGCATTTGCTATAGGCCTATTGTTTACCTTTTGTTGCTGACACTTGATAATATGCAGCTGTTTTAAAGGGCAAATACACAGATGAAACAATAACAAAACAGTTGACCCGCCTCTTTTGGTAAAAAGCTGAGGGATGGGCTTGGATTAATAGACATAGCTATGGATGCAAGGACTGACCATCCATGATATAAAAATTATAGTTTTAACCATGTTATGAGGCTACACAGTGTTTGTTTACATTTAAACAAGAGTGTGCAAAGCTGTCATCAAGGCAAAGGGTGGCTACTTAGTCTTAAATATAAAATATATTTTGATTTAACACTGTTTTGGGGTTACTACATGATTCCATATGTTATTTCATAGTTTTGATTACTTCACTATTGTTCAACAATGTAGAAAATTGTTTTTAAAAAATAAAGAAAAACTCTTGACTGGTACTGTATGTTTTTTTCTTTTTTTTACTGACAAATAAAATAAATCAATCAATCCAAACTATGCAGCAGCTAATTGATGAATGGATAGAGACATCTGTTACAAAACACCAATAAGTTTAATTACTTTCGGAGATTGCCAAGCCTTCGATACAAGGTTGGAGGGGGAATTTTCTGTTTGTTGAGATTGACATAGTCTATTTATTGTGGTGTTGAATACTCAAACCATGATATCAAATCAAATCAAATGTTATTTGTCACATACACATGGTTAGCAGATGTTAATGCGAGTGTAGCGAAATGCTTGTGCTTCTAGTTCCGACAATGCAGTAATAACCAACAAGTAATCTAACTAACAATTCCAAAACTACTGTCTTATACACAGTGTAAGGGGATAAAGAATATGTACATAAAGATATATGGATGAGTGATGGTACAG
This sequence comes from Oncorhynchus mykiss, assembly GCF_013265735.2. Lineage (NCBI taxonomy): Eukaryota > Metazoa > Chordata > Actinopteri > Salmoniformes > Salmonidae > Oncorhynchus > Oncorhynchus mykiss. Next base: position 74,772,692 of record NC_048571.1, on the reverse strand, counting down.
AGCAGCATAGGCAAGATACAGTAGATGGTATCGAGTACAGTATATACATATGAGATGAGTATGTAAACAAAGTGGCATAGTTAAAGTGGCCAGTGATACATGTATTACATAAGGATGCAGTAGATGATATAGAGTACAGTATATACGTATACATATGAGATGAATAATGTAGGGTATGTAAACATTATATTAGGTAGCATTGTTTAAAGTGGCTAGTGATATATTTTACATCATTTCCCATCATTTCCCATTATTAAAGTGGCTGGAGTTGAGTCAGTGTGTTGGCAGCAGCCACTCAATGTTAGTGATGGCTGTTTAACAGTCTGATGGCCTTGAGATAGAAGCTGTTTTTCAGTCTCTCGGTCCCAGCTTTGATGCACCTGTACTGATCTCACCTGTACTGACCTCGGGTGGTTGTTGTCCTTGACCTTCCTGTAACATCGGGTGGTGTAGGTGTCCTGGAGGGCAGGTAGTTTGCCCCCGGTGATGCGTTGTGCAGACCTCACTACCCTCTGGAGAGCCTTACGGTTGTGGGCGGAGCAGTTGCCGTACCAGGCGGTGATACAGCCCTCCAGGATGCTCTCGATTGTGCATCTGTAGAAGTTTGTGAGTGCTTTTGGTGACAAGACGAATTTCTTCAGCCTCCTGAGGTTGAAGAGGCGCTGCTGCGCCTTCTTCACGATGCTGTCTGTGTGAGTGGACCAATTCAGTTTGTCTGTGATGTGTATGCCGAGGAACTTAAAACTTACTACCCTCTCCACTACTGTTCCATTGATGTGGATAGGGGGGTGTTCCCTCTGTTGTTTCCTGAAGTCCACAATCATCTCCTTAGTTTTGTTGACGTTGAGTGTGAGGTTATTTTCCTGACACCACACTCCGAGGGCCCTCACCTCCTCCCTGTAGGCCGTCTCGTCGTTGTTGGTAATCAAGCCTACCACTGTTGTGTCGTCCGCAAACTTGATGATTGAGTTGGAGGCGTGCGTGGCCACGCAGTCGTGGGTGAACAGGGAGTACAGGAGAGGGCTCAAAACGCACCCTTGTGGGGCCCCAGTGTTGAGGATCAGCGGGGTGGAGATGTTGTTGCCTACCCTCACCACCTGGGGGCGGCCCGTCAGGAAGTCCAGTACCCAGTTGCACAGGGCGGGGTCGAGACCCAGGGTCTCGAGCTTGATGACGAGCTTGGAGGGTACTATGGTGTTGAATGCCGAGCTGTAGTCGATGAACAGCATTCTCACATAGGTATTCCTCTTGTCCAGATGGGTTAGGGCAGTGTGCAGTGTGGTTGAGATTGCATCGTCTGTGGACCTATTTGGGCGGTAAGCAAATTCGAGTGAGTCTAGGGTGTCAGGTAGGGTGGAGGTGATATGGTCCTTGACTAGTCTCTCAAAGCACTTCATGATGACGGAAGTGAGTGCTACGGGGCGGTAGTCGTTTAGCTCAGTTACCTTAGCTTTCTTAGGAACAGGAACAATGGTGGCCCTCTTGAAGCATGTGGGAACAGCAGACTGGTATAGGGATTGATTGAATATGTCCGTAAACACACCGGCCAGCTGGTCTGCGCATGCTCTGAGGGCGCGGCTGGGGATGCCGTCTGGGCCTGCAGCCTTGCGAGGGTTAACACGTTTAAATGTTTTACTCACCTCGGCTGCAGTGAAGGAGAGTCCGCATGTTTTCGTTGCAGGCCGTGTCAGTGGCACTGTATTGTCCTCAAAGCGGGCAAAAAAGTGATTTAGTCTGCCTGGGAGCAAGACATCCTGGTCCGTGACTGGGCTGGTTTTCTTCTTGTAGTCCGTGATTGACTGTAGACCCTGCCACATACCTCTTGTGTCTGAGCCGTTGAATTGAGATTCTACTTTGTCTCTATACTGACGCTTAGCTTGTTTGATAGCCTTGCAGAGGGAATAGCTGCACTGTTTGTATTCGGTCATGTTACCAGTCACCTTGCCCTGATTAAAAGCAGTGGTTCGCGCTTTCAGTTTCACCCGAATGCTGCCATCAATCCACGTTTCTGGTTAGGGAATGTTTTAATCGTTGCTATGGGAACGACATCTTCAACGCACTCGCACACCGAATCATCGTATTCGTCAATGTTGTTATCTGACGCAATACCAAACATATCCCAGTCCACGTGATGGAAGCAGTCTTGGAGTGATAATGAAGTGCCCGAAGTCGGTATGCTTTGTTTATTGGTTGTGTGGTTTATTGGCACAGCAACCTGTTGGTAGAAAATATGTTTTATATATTTTATAAATATGGCATCAAAATGTTAAATCTAATTTCCAACCAAGCTGATCTTTATCTGCAGCAGGCTCTAATTGTAGTTTAATGGAACAGGTAGGGAGGTTGAGCTGGTCTGTGGTAGTTGGAAAACCCTCAACCTTCTGGCCTGTAGCCCAATGTTGCTCGACTTTTCCACAAAAGCATGCTGAAGTGGCAAAGTCGATATCCACGTTCCCTCCCACCAGTACATTTCGATCTGTCCCTTAATGTTAGAGCTTGTCTTCAAAGACAAGATGCAATACTGGCAACCTAAATAGTTTATTCATTTGGCTGTAATACGAATTGTACAGTATCGCATATTACTGGTTACTTATCACGATAGGTACTAATAATTGCAATAATGATGCTTATTTGCATTTTTCACGTTTGCATATGGCGATCCCTAAACTGAACCAAATCGAAGTGAAAGGGAGAATCTCAATCGCACAATTTTCGCATCTTCTCAAAACCCATTGTAGGAGAAATTCAGGGGGACGGGACCTCGCTTTCTCATCCACAGTTTTGAGAAGGAGGCGAAGAGAGATGACGCGAGGGTAAAGAAGTGAAAGCGGTTTGTCAGGTGACTAGCTGGCTCGGATAATTCATGAATTTAACAGTCGACAAAAGTATGATATCTAGGTTGTTTGTACCAACATTATTGTCCGCGAAAAGTCCTGCACAATAAACAATTTCCCCCTGAATTTGAGACTACTGAAACGGTAAGATGATTGTTAGCGTGCTAAGTTATGTTATTCAGTTTTGACGTTAGCTAGTTAACTTTTTCTTATCTACTAAAAGTGTAAGTTGGCTCTCTAACGTCAGCATTTAACTTAGTAACTACTAACTTACTGTTAGATGCGTCAGTCAGCATTATACTTAACGTTTGCAAGCTAACGTTACTAGTAGCCAACTAAGTTAACAGCAAGTTTCGTGACACTGACCGGTCCTTCCACCGATACGTAATGTTTACCGCCTGACGTGGAGAAAGACCAGATTGAACAGACAGACAGTAATTTAAGGTTGTGTGGCTACAGAGCTGACACAACAACCGTGTCGAAGAAACCCTTGCTGAATAATTTCCCAATCTATCTGCATCTGTAAATATACCTACGTTAGGGAACAAGAAACCCGCTATTAATTGACCTTGAATAACAACAACACATTGTGGCAATTGTATCCCCTGTAACACATATCTGCCCCTACTACTAGGCTTTGAACGCATTATGTTTGACACCGTGACTGCGGGGGTGATGATTGCGCAATACAATGGCAGTGTATTGCCTACCTCAGTGGAGAACACATCAGCAACACCAACCTGGGGACCAGAGCCTCACAGATGTTTGCAGGTCCTATACGAGGACATTGGCGAGTTAAGGTAAGCCAGTTAGGGCTGTGTTGGTCCTGTCACTATAATTGTGCTTCTTTTCAACGTACTGCATTACCTCAATGCAACATTTTGAAACATGTTAAGAGGAGGTGTCAGCTCAGGTGGGACATTCACATTGCTGGAACTGTTAAGTTGTGTATTTAGTGTGGTTGTAAAGACTGTAGTGTAGGAAGAACAACACTTTCTCTTTTGAAATAACAGCCATATACACTGTAGAAAACAAACTGAGTTTCCATGACAGACCAAGAAAATCCAGGTGAAAGCTATGATCACTTATTGATGTCACCTGTTAAATATACTTCAATCAGTGTAAATAAAGGGGAGGAGACTGGTTAAAGAATGATTTTTAAGCCTTGAGACATGGATTATGTGTGTGTGTGCCATTCAGAGAGTGAATGGGCAAGACAAACTATTTAAGTGCCTTTGAACGTGGTATTGTGGTAGGTGCCAGGCTCACCAGTTTGTGTCAAGAACTGCAAAGCTGCTGTGGTTTTCACGCTCAACAATGTTCTGTGTGTATCAACAATGGTCCACCACCCGAAGTTGTAGTCAACATGGGCCAGTATCCCTGTGAAATGCTGTCGATGCCTTGTAGAGTCCATGCCCTGACAAATTAAGGCTATTCTGAGGCCAAAAGGGGGTGCAATTCGATATTCGGAAGGTGTTCCTAATGTTTTATACACTGTGTAGACTGCACAGCAGGTGACAGGGTTTGGATTGGTCAATAATAAGGGTTGAGTTTCACAGCCCAAGCTTCCAAGACATGTTCATGTCCTTTTGTCTGTCTCTCCCCATCTCCCCATCAGAGTGCGGTTTTGGGACCTCATGCTGCTCATTCCCAATGTAATCTTCTTCATGTTCTTGATGTGGAAACTGCCCTCAGCCAGGGCTAAAGTCACACTCACCTCCAGCCCCATCTTTATTACCTTCTACATTCTGGTAGGTAACCACTTATATCCAATCTCTGGAAATAGGACTTGTGCAGATAAGAGAAGTGTAGACATATACAAAAAGTAGGCTCTTGCTAGATTTTTAAAAAGGCTAATTACATGTAGTTTGACAGCTCTTTGACATGCTTCAGATGCTGAATAGAGAATTGAGCAAAAATAAAGGGATAACATAGTGGGTTAACTGAATTCATATTGATTCATTTCACAATATCAGATGGTAATTGCTATCTCAAACATGTGTTTGAGATATTGGTTTTCTACCTTACACTGATATGAACACAATGACACTGACAAATATGGATAATGACGAACCTGTTTTCCCCCACTGCCCACAACCCCTCTTTTTTTAATGGATGTCTGACCCTTGTCCTCCCAGGTTTTTGTGGTGGCAGCGGTGGGAATCACCCGTGCTATCGTGTCCATGACCGTCAGAGCATCAAGTTCTGCCACCATCATTGACAAGGTAAGGCCACATGTAGGGCATAAATGGTGACACACTATGAACCACCTGTGCTCAAGCTACTTACAGTGCCTTCTATCCCACTTGTAGTGTGAAATAGACTTTCTGTCATCATTCAAAACAGCTAAAGGCTCTTTGCAACAGCTGTTGTAGATGCACAAAGACTTTGGATTTGTAATGCACTACACACAGATGAACGTTATATGGAGGTAGATCATAAGTCAATGAGTGTCCCCGGCTTCAGCCCATTTTGCGTGAAAAGGGGTACCCAGAGGGACTTTCGGATCCAGAAAAGCATAATATCACAGGACATTTCACACAATGATTATCTCAGAACAGAAAGAGGGCAGTCAGATGTCTGCTATGATCAGGACAAACATGGCAGATATCTGAGTGTTTCTTTCTTTTCTGAGATCGTCATCTTGTAGTGTCCTGAGGTAAAATGTGTTTTTTTTTATAGGTTGCTGTGATAAAAAGGATAGAGGGGAAAGGGGGATACCTCGTCAGTTGAACAACTGAAATGTGTCTTCCGTATTTAGGGCTGTGAAGGGCTGTGGCGTACTGCATTAGCATCGAATAGCCCCCGCGATATGCAACTTTTCAGGGAGGTCAGGAACTAATATACACAGTCAGTTAGAAAAGCGAAGGCTAGCTTTTTCAAACAGAAATTTGCATCCTGTAACACTAAAGTCCACGTCATCCCCAAAGCCAACATGTCCTTTGGCTGCCTTTCATTCCAGTTCTCTGCTGCCAATGACTGGAATGAATTACAAAAGTCACTGAAGCTGGAGTCTTATATCTCCCTTACTAACTATAAGCATCAGCTGTCAGAGCAGCTTACTGATCACTGTACCTGTACACAGCCCATCTGTAAATAGCCCAGCCAACTACCTCATCCCCATATTGGTCTTTTTTTTGTTGGTCTTTTGTTGGTCTCCCAGTATCTCTACTTGCACATCATCATCTGCACATCTATCACTCCAGTGTTAATGCTAAAATGTAATTATTTTGCCACTATGGCCTATTTATTGCCTTACCTCCCTAACCTTACTACATTTGCACACACTGTATATAGATTTTTCTATTGTGTTATTGACTGTACGTTTGTTTATCCCATGTGTGGTAACTCTGTTTTTTGTCGCACTGATTTGCTTTATCTTGGCCAGGTCGCAGTTGTAAATGAGAACTTGTTCTCAACTGGCCTACCTGGTTAAGCGAAGGTGAAATAAAAAATCGACATTCATGTCTTCGGCGCCTAGGGAACAGTGGGTTAACTGCCTTGCTAAGGGGCAGAAGGACAGATTTTTACCTTGTCAGCTCAGGGATTCGATCCAGCGACCTTTTGGTTACTGGCCCAACGCTTCCAACTGCCAGGCTACCTGCTGACCTGCACACCTTTGAGAATGTGGATAAATCCAAAACAGAGGCTAAAATGCAAAAATATAAATAATTTATTTGGATGTCATGATGCCCAAAAAGTGTGTGGTGCAGAAAAGAGCATACATAAAATGACACTGATCTGAGGAGAGCGGATAAGTAAAAGAGAAATGCAGATTAAGGAAAGGTGAGGAGCCGCAGAGGCGTTTTGAGACGACTGAGATTTACCTCTTTTCAATGTTGTCTCCTTTAGGTGCTGTGGGAGATCAGCCGTTTCTTTCTGCTCACCATGGAGCTCAGTGTTATTATCCTGGGACTGGCTTTTGGTGGGTCTTCCAATAACCACCACAGTATTTTGATTCATAACGACATCTCCTGCAACTCAAATCTACTGTACAGTAGCCTGGTCCCAGAATCAGCTTATGCTATCATGTCAACCGCTTGATAGCCTGGGTGCCAGTCTGTTTCCGCTAACTGTAAAATATATGAAAACAAACACTACCAAGCACATGCTAAATACAAAGATTTCTTAGGACAATATGGAGAAGTACATGACTAATGTGTGTGTCTGGACAGGGTACTAAAAACAGTACATTAGTTAAACAAATGTGCAAGGTACAGTCAAAATGTTTAATGATCTGCAAAACTAAAACACTTCCTGTCGGCCCGTCTCACTTCTGCTGTGAGACTAACACTTGGGATGACTTGGTCACCGCAACTGGTATGACTACAGTCACACATATAGTCATGCACTGTATAAGCAGAGGTGGATATATGAGTTGTTTAAACTTAATGTGTCCTTAGAGGGGGGTGGGAATAGGCTGTTTATATGCAGTATAAACAGTAAAGCTGTATGCAGTTTTTGGCATAGCCAGGGGTGTGAGCAGGTCAACAGATTTCTATTATTGTTTCATCAGGAAAAATCATATTCCTGATTATTACTACAGCATGTAAAATTATGTTTTTATTTGAATTGGCATGGTGGAATCATCGTCATATTACATTCACTTTGTGTTCGTTTCCAGTATTAAAGACCAACGCACTCAACTCTTTAGTGGTGCTGTTGAAAGCAAGGCTTCTAAACGTTTCCTCTGTTGACAGGCCACCTTGAGAGTCAGTCCAGTATAAAGCGTGTGCTGGCTATCACTGCTGTACTGGCACTGGGCTACTCGATCACACAGGTAAGACTAGAGTACTGAATGCTGATTTTTAGTTTGACGATGTTTTACATTTTTACTATGTTCCCTACGGAACAAGACCCGGATGTTAGACGCTGAACCAATCACAGCTCCATAGATACCACGTTTCCTCTTAGCCTATTCCCCTTGCACCCTCAGGGCACACTGGAGATCGTGTACCCCGACGAGCACCTGTCTGCCGAGGACTTCAACATCTACGGCCACGGAGGACGCCAGTTTTGGTTGGCCAGCTCTTGCTGCTTCTTCCTGGTGAGCGGCTAGTGGCTGCAAAGCAAATGCAGTGCTTTGAATAAAATAAAATAAATCTTATTAATGTAATTGTATAAAATATAAAGTTAACTTGTGTTCAAATAATACACGGACAGAGAGAGGATTTTAATCAGTCATGTTGTGAGAAAGGGTAGAATTGAACATGCGTGTTCCACACATTTGGACCAGCAATTTAGCCGTTTCATAGTTTGGATTGGAACGAAAATAAGCACCAATGTGTCCACCACTGTGAACACAAAGCACTAACTGAATAAACTGTTTGAGAGTACAAAAAGGATAACACTGGTCCTTTTCCTTCCAGATCTACTCTTTGGTTGTCATCCTTCCCAAAACCCCGATGAGGGAGAGAATATCTTTGCCATGTGAGTAATTGGGACATTTTATTCACCAAGCAAGCTACACGACATGGCCAAAAGTATGTGGACACCTGCTCGTCGAACTTCTCATTACAAAATCATGGGCATTAATGTCCCCCTTTTGCTGCTATAACACAGGTCCCCCTTTTGCTGCTGAAACAGGAAAGGGCCTTCCCCAAACTGTTGCCACAAAGTTGGAAGCACAGAATCATCTAGAATGTCATTGTATGCTGTAGCGTTAAGATTTTCCTTCACTGGAACTAATGAGCCTGTCACAAACCATGAAAAACAGCCCCAGACCATTATCTAAATGTTACATTTGGCACTATGCATTGGAGCAGGTAGTGTTCTCTTGGCATCCGCCAAACCCAGATTCATCCGTCGGACTGCAAGATGGTGAAGCGTGATTGATTACTCCAGAGAACGCGTTTCCACTGCTCCAGAGTCCAATGGTGGGGAGCTTTACACCACTCCATCCGACGCTTGGCATTGCACATGGTGATTTTAGGCTTGAGTGCGGCTCCTCGGCCATGAACAGTTCTTGTACTGATGTTGCTTCCAGAGGCAGTTTGTAACTTGGTAGGACTGATGATTTTTACTCCCTTCAGCACTCGGCGGTCCCATTCTGTGAGCTTGTGTGGCCTACCACTTCACGGCTGAACCAGTGTTGCTCATAGACGTTTCCACTTCACAATTACAGCACTTACAGTTGACCGGGGTAGCTCTAGCAGGGCACAAATTTGACCAACTCACTTGTGGCACGTCCTAAGACGGTTCCATGTCAGAAGTCACTGAGCTCTTCAGTAAGGCCATTCTACTGCCAGTGTTTGTCTATGGAGATAGCATGGCTGGGTGCTCAATTTTTATACACCTGTCAGCAACGGTTATCGCTGAAATAGCTAAATCCACTAAGTTGAAGGGGTGTCCACATACTTTAGGCAATGTTGTGTATAGATGGCAGAGGATTTTTTTCAGGGTCCTTTCCTCATCTACCACAGTGCTTTTTGACTATCTCTTATGTTAATGTTTAGCTGAAGAGTGGCCTAGTGTTCTATACAGCTGTCAACATCATACAAGGAAAGAGCCACATAATCAACATTATATAATCATTAACCAGATTACCCTGGATACCAGACATAGATGAGTGGTAACTCAGTTCTAGAATGTTGTCATTGATGATAATGAATCTAAAAATCTATTGACATATATTCACATTCAGAATTGTTTAATTGATTGTTTAGCCATCCAGAGACCAATGTTCAAATGCACAGTATCTAGTTTTTAGGAGTGGTCTGCAGTAGATTCTATAGCTGCAGAGCTAATGCACACCCCATGTTTCCTCTTGGTCCCCTCCCTCCACAGCTAAGAAGAGTTTTTATGTGTACGCTGCCATTCTGTCCCTGCTCAATCTGGTCCAGGGGCTGGGCAGTGCCCTTCTGTGTGCCGGCATCATAGAGGGGCTCTGGTGAGTGGCTGCTTCTGTGTGTAGAAGGATGTGCTGGAGATTCAAGAGTTTGTTAAGCAAAAGTGTAAAAGACTAAATCATCAGACTACGATTTATTCTAATGAAGATCAAAACAGGCTTGAAAACATTCTTATCAACCACACTTTGAAACATTTATCACAGCGCGTCGTCCCATTTCTTTAACATCTGTGTTTAATCAGTCAACTGTAGCCTAACTGCAAAGCAATGGATTTCTCAAGGTTTTTATCTGCTGGCCTGTTATGGTATGTAGACCTTATAGCTGATGGACCAAGTACATAATAACTGGTGGTCCAAGTAAAAAGGACATCTGAAATTCACTTTCCCCTCGGAGCGGCTTGTTTGGCGTGTCCATGTTCTGATGTTTTCTGTGTAGCCGAACAGAAGCCAAGTGTTATTCTGGTGCCGGCCTATGGAGCTCTTCAAATTGTATTAGTCACATGAGCCGAATACATTAGGTAGACCTTACAGTGAAATGCTTACTTACGAGCCCCTAACCAACAATGCAGTTAAAAAAAAAAATACAGATAAGAGATAAGTAACAAGTAATTAAAGAGCAGCAGTAAAATAACAATTGCGAGACTATATACAGGTGGGTACCGATACTGAGTCAATGTGCGGGGGCACTGATAATGTACATGTAGGTAGAGTTATTAAAGTGACTTTGCATAGATGACAACGGAGAGTAGCAGTGGTGTAAAGATGGGACGACAATGCAAATAGTCTGGGTAGCCATTTGACAAGATGTTCAGGAGTCTGATGGCTTGGGGGTTGAAGCTGTTGAGAAGCCTCTTGGACTTAGACTTGGCGCTCCGGTACTGCTTGCCATGCGGTATCGAAGAGAACAGTCTACACTGTTGTGTCATTGGCAAATTTAATGATGGTGTTTGAGTCGTGCCTGGCCGTGCAGTCATGAGTGAACAAGGGGTGCAGAAGGGGATTGAGTACTCTGACCCCCACTGTGTTGAGGATCAGCGTGGGGGATGTGTTGTTACCTACCCTTACCACCTGGGGGCGGCCCATCAGGAAGTCCAGAATCTAGTTGCAGAGGGAGGTTTTTAGTCCCAGCATCCTTAGCTTATTGATGAGCTTAGAGGGCACTATGGTGGTGAACACGGAGCTGTAGTCAGTGAATAGCATTCTCACATAGGTGTTCCTTTTGTCCAGGTGTGAAAAGGCAGTGTGGAGGTCAATAGAGATTGCATCATCTGTAGATCTGTTGAGACTGGGATGATGGTGTTGTGATTCATGACCAGCCTTTCAAAACACTTCATGGCTACAGATGTGAGTGCTAGTCATTTAGGCATGGTGATAGAAATTTTGTAAAACGGATTTAAGTTTCCCTGCATTAAAGTCCCCGGCTACTAGGAGTGTCGCCTCTGGATGAGCGTTTTCTTGTTTGCTTATGGTGGAATACAGCTCATTCAATGCTTATTTACAGCCAGCCTCTGACTGTGGTGGTATGTAAACCGCTACGAAGAATACAGATGAACACACTCTCTTACCAGAGAGTGAGAGAGAGTCTTGCCGCTGTTCTATCCTGCCGGTACATCTTCTAACCAGCCAGCTGTATGTTGATATTGTCGTTGTTCAGTCACAACTCCGTGAAGCATAAAATGTTAGTTTTTAATGTCCTGTTGGTAGTTTAATCTTCCGTGTAACTTGTAGATTTTATTCTCCCAAGGAATGCACGTTTGCTAGCAGAATGGAGGGAAGTGGGGGATTATTCAATCACCTACGAATTCTCAGAAGGCAGCCTGCCCTTAAGGTACGGCTACTGCGTAGGGGTCACAGTCAGCCCCCTGTTAAAGTTTGATGTGTTTCTGTCATTTGAGCAGCTGCGTAGATGTCACCACCTTCATCTACTTCTCTGTGTTTGCCCCACTCATCTACGTCACCTTCCTCAAAGGCTTCTTCGGGTATGTAGATCAAAGGCCAAAAACTATGGCTTTGTCTGAATGTTACTTGATGTCAAATCCTTGCTTCCGCTGTCCTTTTTCTTTTTTGATCAATTCCTCAAGGCTCATTGAGGAGGGTTCAAAGGAGGGGTCTTAGATCCTCTGATCCAATGCGCTTTGAGATGAATTGAGGAAAGAAGGATGGAGGACACGGCAATGTTCTCAAATTTATATTTGGTCACGTTTTACTGCCACCTTGTGATACAATCTCTCTCTCCTGTCATCTTTGGTCTCTTTATCCCTCTCACTTTCTCTCCTCTCCCCTCTCTAACATCTCTCTTCATCCTTCTCTCCTTCTTCCTCTAGCTCAGAGCCCAAGGTCCTCTTCTCCTACAAGTGCCAGGTGGACGAGCCTGACGACCAGACGGATGTCCACCTGCCCCCCGCCTCAGGCCTGGGCCACAAGGAGCAGCTGGAACGGGGCTCCTTCTACCCCGGCACCCAGATAGATGGCCTGACTGCTGCAACCATGGGCACCGGCATAGCTGCTTACCTGGACAATGTGGCCTCTGGTCCTTTCGGGCCGGGCAGCATAAACAGCGACCGCTGGAGAGCCATCAACGCCTGAGAGGAGAGGAAATGAGAAGGCTGGATAGGGGATGTTGGACTTGTTGAGTGGAGAAGTTGAAGTTTGCTATGGCTCTCTCTCCCTCCGGAGACACTGTGAATTGACTCATTTCAGCTCCTGTCTGTTCTCCATTTTGGATCTTGCTGCCTTGTCCATTCTGGCTCAAACATGACATTTTCCGCCAATACCTGCAGGGGATATTTCTACAACTTCAGTCAAGTATTTTCCCTCCTGTAAATGCGTGTGTGGCTGACCAAGATAAGAAGATAATGTAAAGGTAATGTCCGATACATTTCCATCGAAGAATTACAACTGAGGTATAGTCCATTAACTGTAGCCTTGTATTAGATTTGTAATCGTCTCGTATTGAAAAACTGCCTCGCTCCCTTTAGGCCAGCCCTGTTCTTATCGAACTAGGAGCCTTCTCTAAATTGCATCACTCAATGATTCAAGTGTGCTTAATTATTTTTTTAAATGTTTAATATCAGTGCTCCCCCCCTCTTGTTGATGATCGAAATCCTACAGTGTAAAATCATGTACAAATTGAAGACCTGTTTGGCTTGAGTCTACAGGGACTTGGTATGCCATGTCAGATAATTAGCAGTGCAATTGGTATCTATGTAACTTGATGCTGGGAGAGACTCAAAATGGACGCCATTCCTCACCCGCATCGCCTCTACCTGTTTTATTTATTTTAGTGACTGCTTGGTTTTATGTCGATAGGTAGTTCCATCAGCTGATCATTCCTGGTATTAAAGGTGCTTATGACTTAGGTAAAACTTTCCAACCACCAATCAAATGAGATGGAAAATGCAGGAACAGCACTTGTGGCGAAACAATGTTTTTTTGTGGACATTTTTATTTCAAGAAATATTTATGCCCATATACATTGGATTCAACCCAAAAGTGTGTTTTTTTTTTTTTTTAAACGATGTAAAATGTGTTTTCACTATATGAAATTATTGATGAAGTAACCTTATGGGGTTTCCCTTGTGTTCTTTATAGTCAACCCTGATTTCGTCACAAAGAAAGAGCAACTTTTAAACAAAGTCCATCTGCTTGCTCATGATGCTCAACGCAAACTAAATCCCAATTTTCATGAAGCCCTACTTTCTTGCGTTAATTCCTACTTGTATGCCTGCTGTGAACTTAGTAGCCCACCACACATGGCTTGCTGGGAAACAAAATATATTGGTGCCTGAAAAGGATGTCATTCCAGTTTGTGTGAATTACGACGTCACTTCTTTGATTTTAGTTTTGTTTATGCCCCTCTTGATTTTGTCACTATATTCATTTCGCCAAAAATGGTTTGCTATGATAAATGTGAAGTGGGTGAAGTTATTCATGTGACATAGCATCCAGTGGAGGCTAGTGAGGGGAGGATGGCTCATCATAATGGCTGGAGCAGAGTCAATGGATTGGAGACCATGTGTTTGATGTATTTTATTCCAGTCATTACCACAAGCCCGTTCTGCCCAATTTAAGGTGTCACCAACCTACTGTGATAGCATCACTACGTAATATAAGAGACATTTATTTTATTCATAAGCGTAAGCCACCACAAATCAATCGTTTTATATTGTCATTGTAGTATTTTATACAAGTCTTCTGCTTTGCTCTTCCCAATACCTGCCCTGCATCAACAAACTCTGATGCCAGAAATTTGTGAAGAATTTCTAGCTCAATGATACACTATTAAAAGAAAAGAACGGTGATGTGTTTCAGCATTCCATGAGAGACTATTTAAAATATGCTTCCTTTTCATTCCTATAGCCTGCCCGTATGTATTTTCTTTGGACCGTGTCTCCCCTTGGTGTTTTGTTGTGGTATTGCAAATGGAAAAGCGGTCCCAGTAAATGTTTCAGTTGTGCATGGCATGCAGTGTTTCAGTTGTCTGGGGTTAGTCAAAGCTGAATGTATGGCATACAATTGTATATATATTTTTGACTAACCAATCATCTTTATTGTACAAACATGCACAACATTTGGAGATTTAGATTTCTAGGGATGCCTATGATACATGATCAAATGTAATGGCATTCTGATTATTTTATCCACCTATACTGTGGAGAATACTGCATGTCCTGGAAAAGTCTTTCCTTTTGGAGGCCCTAAGCAAGATTTGGTTTGAAGGGGGGGGTCACTTTGGATGCAGAGCATTTTAGTGGCCCCCCTCTTGATGGTGGAGAGACTTTTTTTCTCTTTTTTTAAAAAAAAGTACATTTCCTGTAGTTCTACACATTTTGCCATGGGGTCTCACATGACAAAATTCTAAAGTATACTTTGGTATAAATACAGAGAATGGTATATTTTATACTATCGTGTTCACTGTAGTGTTTTAACATTATTGTAGTGTTTTTGCGGACATGACTAGTATACTGTAGTGTGTTGGTGGACATTTCTGTAGTATACTGTATTTACTACAGTGTTTTTATTTTATCTTGGACATGTGGGCGCTTTCTCATTGAGGAAACCTACAGGACAAATACTAAAAGAGCACATTTTCCAAAACCTGTAGGTAGGACTGGAGTCTGAATGGGTAGTTCAAAGTTTCTGCTCTTTTCTATAACCTGTAGGGAACACAATATATACACAATATACTTGGCATGTAAGATTTTTTTTTTTTTTTTTTTTTTGAGGACATTACTTTAGTATTTACTAGTGTTTTCTGGGGGGATAATACTGTATTTCCAATAGTATACTACAACATTCTATAGGAAGTACTACACATGATCGAGGGATACTTGTGTTGTGTATTCTACTTTATAAACTGGGTGGTTCAAGCCCTGAAAGCTGTGGTATATCACACCATATACCACATGTAAGAAAAATGTACTTTTTACTCTTCTAATTACGTTGTTAATCTTTTATAATGGCAGTAAGACACCTTGTGGGTTTGTGATATGTGGCCAAAATACTACAGCTAATGGCTTTTTCTAGGCACTCCACGTTGCGTTGTGCATAAGAACAGCCCTTAGCATATTGGCCATATACACTATATATACAAAAGTATGTGGACACCCCTTTAAATTAGTAGATTTGGCTATTTCAGCCACACCTGTTTGCTGACAGGTGTATACAATTGAGCGCACTGCCATGCACAGCTCAGTGACTTTCAACATGGCACTGTCATAGGATGCCACCATTCCAACAAGTCAGTTCGTCAAATTTCGGCCCTGCTAGAGCTGCCTTGGTCAACTTGTAAGTGCTGTTATTGTGATGTGGCAATGTCTAGCAGCAACAACTGCTCAGCCACAAAGTAGTAGGGCACACAAGCTCACAGAACAGGACCGCTGAACCACGTAGCAACATCAGCCCAACTGTATTCTCGGTTCCCCCAGCCCGCTATGCGTTGTGGTCTGGCCAGCACGCAACACTGTAGCAGCTGGTAGGCTACAATAAGAAAATGAAACTTTTAACCGTAATAGAGCTCGCCAGCTTGTAGTCCTATTACCCTGAAATGGGTTACCTCTAGTTCGTTCAGCCATCTCTAGGGGAAAATTAATGGGGAAAGAATAGTATTTTGGAATAAACACCAAAAATAAGGTTTGAGGTTAATATAGGCTTTGGAGATTTTATTTGTTTTATTCTATGATATAATAGCAGTTAACATGACCACTACATAAATGCTTTAAAATTCACAAAAAGTGACGTTAGCTGATGAATATTATCTCATAGAACAAAACATATAATATCTCCGAAGGGTGAACTTCCCCTTTAATTATCTATAAAAGATTGTACAGTTTTATAACCACCTATAAGTAATTATGCACCCTTCTAGTCAGTTTCAGAATACATTAGAAGTGTATTATAAGGCATTAAAAAGAATGTATACATGTACTTCATAGAAAGTGTTACCCTTAGATTTTGTGTTCCTCCCAGAGTTTCCTTTTTTACACAACCTTAGACTTTGAACACCTACTTCATATATTCTAACTCACATTTGAGAAGGTTCATTATTTGATTGTTTCCATATTAAGGGGCCTAACCTAGGAACAAAAATCTGTCCTCTCTTGAAGATGTTCTCTCTCTCCCTTACCTCCCTCACTCGCTCCCTTTAACCCTATTCCTCTTGCAGAACCAGGAAGTCCCTCCCCCTCCCACACACTCTCTTCTGAGCAAACAAAACTGATCTGAGTCTCTGTGTCTGTCTGTTTGCGAGTGAACAACAGTTTACATGTCTCAACAGGGAGTTCTGCTGGACCAGGACCTGTTCTGTCTGTCTGGATATACTAAAGGAGCTGGTTACTGTTAACTGTGAACACATTTACTGTAGGGGCTGTATTGAAGGCTGCTGTGATCAGGATGATGACAAAGGGATCTACATCTGCCCCCATTGCACACAGACCTTCACTCCAAGGCCTGCTCTGATGAAAAAGAACATGTTTGCTGAGGTGGTAGAAAAACTAAAGAAGATGGGACTCCAGGCTGCTCCCCCTTCTGCTCTGTGCTATGCTGGACCTGGAGATGTGGCATGTGATTTCTGCACTGGAACCAGAAAGCCCTCATGTCCTGTCTGGTATGTCTGGTGACTGCTGTGAGACTCACCTCCAGCCTCACTATGATATTCCTTGACTAAAGAAACACAAGCTGGTCAAAGCCACCGCATATCTGTGGATCTGTTGGGGTGGTATGAAAATTATAGTGGGTCTAGGGTGTCGGGCAAGATGGAGGTGAAATGATCCTTAGCTAGCCTCTGAAAGCACTTCATGATGACAGTTGAGTGCTACGGAGCGATAGTGAACAGTGCCCTCTGCTGGTTCGAAAATTAAATCACAGTTTGACTTGTGAAATACCTTGACCACAACAGACGAGTCATACTTTTTTGACATGTTCTTTCCAGCCAATAAGCATATTTCTGATAAAACACTGTATTGAAGTCAATAGTACTTGTAGTTATCTGTGTGGATGTAGATAGGGTAGGCATATTCTACAACACACAGCAGCTGTTCTCTGCCTGACTGTTGGAGTCTCATCACTGACACTTTTGTCTGGGGTTTGCCATGCTCTGGACAAAGTCCTTGCGAGTTGTGTGTGTGTGTGTGTAGAATGCATGATACGTTTCAATTGTGTAGCAGTATTTGCAGTCCATCAAACTGCTTCTGGTAGCTATCTGACTCCTTTGCTGGTTATGTCCACTGTGTGTGCACCTGCTCGTGCACAGACAGACAGCTGGGATAAAAGTAGCAAAGCCTACCATCAGTAACACACTGCGCCGCCAGGGACTCCAATCCTGCAGTGCCAGACGTGTCCCCCTGCTTAAGCCAGTACATGTCCAGGCCCGTCTGAAGTTTGCTAGAGAGCATTTGGATGATCCAGAAGAAGATTGGGAGAATGTCATATGGTCAGGTGAAACCAAAATATAACTTTTTGGTTAAAACTCAACTCGTCGTGTTTGGAGGACAAATAATGCTGAGTTGCATCCAAAGAACTCCATACCTACTGTGAAGCATGGGGGTGGAAACATCATGCTTTGGGGCTGTTTTTCTGCAAAGAGATCAGGACGACTGATCCGTGTAAAGGAAAGAATGAATGGGGCCATGTATCGTGAGATTTTGAGTGAAAACCTCCTTCCATCAGCAAGGGGCATTGAAGATGAAACGTGGCTGGGTCTTTCAGCATGACAATGA